>NW_021833450.1:0-52500 GCF_006345805.1 Octopus sinensis | reverse complement strand
CGTACTCGTTGTATTTCAGTTTTTCGTCAGTTTGTAGGCATTTTATTAAAATTAAGTTCTGATAATCGGGCAAACTTTACAATACACAAGCATAAAACATTACAGAACATATCATATGAATCATTTAAATAATAGAATGGATTAATTATCCCTACATTATGGTAGTAACAAATTTATCACTTCTTCCTGGTAAAAATATCAGTATTGATCGTCAAACATTTAATATTCTCTCTCTTTATATTATCTATTTCGAAAATCTTTTATTTTCGTCTTCGTACTTTGGTTGTTTAATTTTCCTGACTTTGTTACAGTTGAACATCTGAACTATTTTATAAAAGTAGGAAACTGTCTTCTCAAGGAAGGTAAAACATTGATGACACTTGATGTGGATGCCTACGACTGTTCGAAGAGGTGTTTTGAATCTTCTGCATGTAAATCCTTCGTGAGCAGAACGATAAGTCCAAGCTGTATTTTATACAAAGATGACGCAACAGAGAAAATGCTAATAGGCGCAACTAATACCGATTTTTATCAGTTGAGAAGATCTGTGCCGACCAATTATACAGACGGTAAAAAAATTTGAATCTTCTGGGTTTATTTCATTCCTTCACTTGTATTCTATGTTTTAGTCTAAAGAGAGACAATACTGTCAGCATTTGAAAAGTTGCTGCGATTTCTCTAGTCTATGTAGATTGGTGTGTGTTGAAGAATTATTGTATAGTTTTGTTCCGGAGTGGTGGTTCTAATAAAGGTTTGACTGATGCGTTTAGCACAGAATTTCGGATTGAGACACGAGATTACCAAAGAGAAAAGAGAAAAGGCAACGTTTTGTCAAAAGGTTGTGTGTTTAGGTTCAGTGAAAGAGAACGTTTTCGTCACGTGACTGTCAGTAAATATTCTCAATATCTTTGATGATGAAAATAATGCATGTCTGGGGTGTAATATATAAATTGTGTGTAGATGACATTAGTCTGTGAGGGAGACGAAAAGATATCTTACACTATATGAGGATATGATACGAGTTTTACTTAAATTACGTAAAATAATTACAGAAGATTAACTGAATGTGTGAAACACAGATTTAATTTTTTTCACGTATAAAATGAAGAAATTTGGAACCAAATTGGGTAACTCATCCATAAACGAATGAAAATCCTCAACCTGGATCAAATCAAAATTGTTCACAATTCTGATCACCTTTCTTTCTATCTTTCTTTCTTTCTATCTTTCTTTCTTTCATTCTTTCTTTCTTTCTTTCTTTCTTTCTTCCTTCCATCTCTTTTCTCTCGCTTGCTTTATTGTTTCAGATGAAAATCAATCACGTTGTATTTATTATTTTTTAGTTCTACGCCGTACACTTTGCTAATCCAACGCTTCATATACAATATTTTTCGTTTGTAAGCTGGGTTCGTTGCCTCCATTACTAAATTCAAAATAAACAGAATTATTTAGTTTAAACAAAATATCTTCATGTCTGCGTGTACGAGTCAGATTCAATGAGAGAAGGCGTAAGAGAGAGAGAATGTGTGTGTGTGTGTGCGAGTGTGTGTGCGTGTGTGTGCGCGTGCATGTGTATGCGTGTGTGTGTGTGTGTGTGTGTGTGTGTGTGCGTGGGTGTGTGCGTGTTTGAGTGTGTGTTTGTTTGTGTGCTGTTGTCAGTATTTTGATCGGGATCTGTTAAACATATCTTTAGAACCGCTATGTCTAGCAATGATGTCCTTCGCATAAATCTCACTTAATATTTCGAAAGTGTATTCATTTATTTTGCAGTAAAATATTCTTGTTAGTTTTCTTTTTGTCTTTTCTTGTTTGTGAATATTAAACTTTCATTGAATTAAGTTCACCAGCAATCGCCACGTCGTCCTATTCTGTAAGTTAACAAACATCAATATTTCCTGCTGTGACTCTTGCGTTCCGGCGCTCCAAATGTTGCAGCCACTCAGTCTATGGCATGAGTTTAGTTCGAGGTCCCATATATCTTTCAATTAGAAAATTAGAAAATGAAATAAATCTACTACTACTGCTAATAATAATAATAATAATAATAATAATAATAATAATAATATAATAATAATAATAATAATAATAATAATAATAATAATATTGGCAACAGCGAACCCAGCAGGACAACTGAAAAAAACAACCGTAGAAAACTGGAAGATCTACTGTTTTCTGTGAGTAATTTGAATTTCCCTCAAAATAAGTTTAAAAACGTACATATCTACAGCTCATACAAACGTACACCTAACAAGAAAAATTAGAAACATAAATATCTCCAATTCTGTGTGAACATTTACATTTAGTCGTCTCTCATGACTATAAGAATGTGTAAAATTGCCTTTTAAATTACCTTTTATTGTAACAACACAATTAAATGCACGATAAAAAGTTATGGAATTAAGCACCTACTACTATATACATACAACTGAATTCAGAAATTTAAAAATATATACATAACATTGAACTCAGAAAGTTTAAAAAAAAAAAAAATCATCGACGAAAACATCAGATAATATGTGTGAGTGAATATACATATACATATACATATGCATGTGAAGAGGAAGAAAAGAGAAAAGAAAAAGGAAATTAAATAAATAAATGTAAACAGGTTTGACCTTTTACTGACCATTAACGTCCTTTGTCTCCACCATCTGCCGAATCTATTTATAGACCCAAATAGCATGAATTCTTTAACCAACCATTCTCCCACACAATGGCAGTAGGAGTGTTGATGGTGGCTGTGGCTACACATAAAACAATATCATTGATGATGATGATGGTGATGGTGATGTTGCTAATGATGGTGATGGTGGTGAAGGTGATAGTAATAACAATAATAACTGACAGATCCCGTCTTTTTCCCTTTTTTTCTTTTTCTTCCCCGTATTTTATTCTCATTATTTCGAACTAATACAGGCAGAGTGAGCCTTGAAGAAAGGAAGAGGAGGAAAAAAAATGTTCGGAGATAAAACTATCAACAAAAAAAATACAGACGAATATATATCTGCTAGCCTTAAGAAGCTGCGCTATGAGCAATGCTTACATGTAGAGAACCCTAAACTGACAGATCCATCTCCTAATATAAGAATGGAAGCTCGTCATGCTTCAAGGTCAACAAATCAAACAATAAACCGCATTGGTCGTTGCGCGGATTACAAAAGACCACGTACCGAAAATTTAACCAAATTCTGATTGAAAAATCAGCTACTGGATCAATCTTCTCAACACACAGGGGCTGGACGTACCCCACAACCGGAATATTCCAACAGATGGCCATCCATGCTCATCACCAAATAATCAAAAGAAAAAGAAGGAAAAATGGTCTAGGGAAGATATAAAGAAGTTCTTGAGGCCTTCTACCATGCCATATATTTCCCCACAGATAAATCTAACACTGTACAAGCATACTTAAACTGGAGACAGAAACACCCTGAAGTAAGACCCTACATAGACAGTAACAAACTTGCCAACGTCAGCAGAAACATTATAAAAAAAAATTACTGACTGAAGTACAGATTGATCAAGTTAGACAAGCAATATCGGATAAAATGAACGAAGCTGCAGCTAGAGAAGATAATACAGAGGAAATAATTATAGACCAGCCCAGGGCTGATAAAAACGAAGTGAGGATTGAAAGAGTTAGTATAAGTGATAGGCAAAGTGAAATACTCCCTGAACCAATCATAAACACTAAGACAGATGAGCATCAAATAGATAAAGAAAGTCACACAAATATTGACCCAACAGAATTACATGAGCTAAAAAATCAAATCATGATTGAATGGCTGAAAATTAAAGAAACCAGCATGGACGAACGTGATACACTCCCTAAAATCCGCAACTCTAACCAAAACATGAAAATAATTGGTAAAATCCGGCTTGCACTTAAGGATATAATTTCAGCTAATGATATTGATGTCACAAACCTCAACCACCTATACTATGCATCCGCGAAAATCTCAACGATCCTATGCGGTGTAAAGATTAGAAAACCGCAACATTCCCACAAAAAGCCTTCTGGCAAGAGCGTCTGCAACAACAAATTAAAATATTTAGATCTGACATTAAATATTTGAAAATCCTTAAGGCTCACAAGACTACCAAACCTACAAAAACCCAAAATTAATGAAAAAATACAATATGAAAACTATACTTGATATTGATGCCACCATAGAAACCATCAAACAAAGGTATCTGCCAAAGCTGCCCGCATAGCGAGGTATGAAAAGCGTGTTAGATTTTTCAAGGACAACAACATGTTCAAAAATAACCCCAAGAATTTTTACAGGAAGATAGGAAAAACAGCGTTTACTGCAAGGTCTGTACCATCAAAAGAAGAAGTGCAGGGATTTGGGAATAAAATTTGGGCAGAAGAAAAAACACACAACGAAAAGGCCCCTAGATTGACAGAATATCTACAGAATTGGACCCCTTAGAAGAGCAAAAGTGAGAGGGTGTCAAGGTAGAAGATATAAGATCTGCTCTCAGGAGGTCAAGCAAATGGAAGTCTCTAGGAAAGGATAAAATTCCTAACTTCTGACTGAATGCCTTCCCAGAGAGCCATGAACTGCTAACAGAACTGTACAATGATGTTTTGAAACACCCTAGTAGGATGCCTGCTTGGCTAGTTAATGGGTTAACATTCCTGCCTCCAAAAAGTGAAGAAACAAATGAACAAAAAAACTATAGACCCATAACCTGCTTAACAACTATGTACAAAACGCTAACATCTGTCCTGACGGAATATACCTATAGTTTTTTAACAGACAGCATCATATTCCCTAATGAACAAAAAGGATGTAAACGTGGATCCTACGGCTGTAAAGACCAACTACTCATCAATAAGATGATCTTAGAAGATTGTCACAAACGACACAAAAACTTATCAATAGCCTGGATAGACTATAAAAAGGCTTTTGATAGCCTATCACATAGCTGGATTAGGAAATGCCTGGAAATGTATAAGATAGCACCTACTCTGCGAAACATCTTGACTGTAAGTATGAGATCATGGAGAACCACACTAACTCTGAACAGGGACAATGAATCCCTAAATGCTGGTGATGTAAAAATTTCGTGTGGCATTTTCCAGGGTGACTCACTGTCACCACTCCTCTTTTGTTTATCTTTAATACCTCTCTCAAAGCTGCTCAATGACGCGCAGTACGGGTATAACATGTTTGATAAAAATATAAATCATCTCATTTACATGGATGATTTAAAGCTTTTTGCAAAACATGACCAACAACTCAAGGGCTTACTAGCGATAGTCAAACAATTCAGTGACGACATCAGAATGCAATTCGGCCTCGATAAATGTGCAAAAGCTACCTTTATCAAAGGAAAAATGACAGAAACATCTAACGTTAACCTTGACCAGCAGAATGTCATAAAAGAACTAGACCCAGCGGAGAGCTACAAGTACCTAGGGGTAATTGAAGGGAACGGAATAAGGCATTCAGAGATGAAGAAAAGGATCAGGAGAGAGTGTTATCGAAGAGTGAGAGCAATACTCAAGACAGAGCTGAATGCAAGAAACAGGATCGAAGCGATCAATGCATTAGCCATACCAGTCGTGACTTACAGTTTCAATATTGTTAACTGGTCAATTACTGAAATATGTAATCTTTACAGAAAAATACGAAAACTGTTGACAATGCATAGAATACACCACCCTAAGGCAGATACAGAACGACTTTATCTGCCAAGAAAAGAGGGAGGCCGTGAGGACTCTGAGGACTGGATGTTAAAACTTGTCTCAAAACATGAAAAAACAAGAAAGCATCATACTCAGTCACAAAACAGGCAAAGGAATATCTAAGTGAATTCCGAATACAACCAATTTCGGAATTAGAGATAGACATACAAGAAACAAGCACAGAAAAAGCTAGGCGCATGAAAACCCGTGCCAAAACTGCGGCCTTAGATATTCTGAATAATAAATGGCAAGAAAGACCTCTCTATGGCAAATACCCAAAGAGAGCGAATAATGCAGATATTGACAAAGCCCTGACCCATCAATGGCTAATGGCCTCTGGCTTAAAATCTGAAGCAGAGGGGTTTATCATAGCAGCTCAAGATCAATGCCTACCAACAAGAAACTACCAGGCCAACATATTAAAGAACGGCAGTAGCCCAACATGTCGTGTATGCCGACAACAAAATGAAACCATTGATCATGTTGTCTCCAAATGCAGTCTTCTAGCGCCTACAGAGTACCTCAACAGGCATGACAGAGCTGCACAATATATTCACTGGGTAATTTGCAAAAACCTGGATTTGCCCCATGAAAAAAACTGGTGAGAACACAATCCACCTCCAGTGCTTGAAAATGACCACATCTCACTCCTCTGGAACTTCACCATTCAAACTGACAGGCAGATAGATGCAAATAGGCCAGACATCATATTGAAAGACTTCAGACAAAGAACATGCCTCCTCATTGATATGACTGTCCCAATCGATATAAACGTATCTGTCAAGACCTACCAAAAACTGAGCAAATATAAAGATCTTGAAATAGAAATCAGCAAAATGTGGAAGCTGAAGACTAAAACAATACCTGTTGTCATAGGTGCCCTGGGAATGATAGCGAAAGGGACTGATTGCTACCTAACTCAGATACCAGGAAACCCCAAAATGGCAGAAATTCAAAAGATAGTGCTCATGGGAACTGCTCATATCCTACGCAAAATACTCTCTATGTAATCCCAAGGTTTAAAACAAACTTTTTTAAAATTTTTTTTATGTATTAGACATTCACTAGTACAACACCAAAAAAAACCCCCCAAATATATGGCACAGAACTTCCAACCTGTTGTCCCTTGAGGTCTCTGGGTGAGACTTGGAGCCAACTTGTACAGACATAAAGCAAAAGTCAAACATAGAATAATAATAATAATAATAATAATAATAATAATAATAATAATAATAATAATAATAACACCGGGGACGGAAGAGAACACCGGGAACGGAAAAGAACACCGGGAACGGAAGAGAGAACACCGGGGACGTTTAAGATGTAAGTAGGAAAATACAGAGCTCCGAAATCTATCCACAAACATCGAAAACAAGGACATCCTATGGAGCCAAAGATTTACTAACAAAGAATTGGACTGTATCCGAGTAAGTAATACTAATTGAAATTTATTACTATTTTTGAAACGAAATGATGTATTTTGACTCGATATTATCTCCACCTCTAACACAACACATGTAAACATGCGTGGAACATCACGATCATCCCCGACCCCAAACACCATGTACAAAGGAACTACGAAGAAATTAAATGCCACCGATACTATTCAACCCAAGAATAACAATCGAGCGGTACGTACATTAAACTTACAACAAAAAATGTACGAAAAACTACACGTGCGAAATAATGTGACAACAGAAATAAACGGACCGGTACCCTACGAAAATGACGACCGTCAAAATAATGGGCCGGACGTTGTACCTCATGTCCCGCAAATAAAAACCAAAAGACGTAAATGGACACGTGAGGAATACATTTCTATCTTACACGCATACTTCACAGCAGTACTCTACCCAAAAAATGAAAATACAACAACACACATATAAAATATGGAAGGAAAATAATAGAGATATAGACTTGGATACAGCAATGAACCCTAATAAATTAGCTAACGTACGAAGATACATTCTCAACACAAAACAAATATCAGAAATAGAAATAGAACACCTAAAAGAAAACATACACCAGGAAAATGTAGATAGAAGCCACACAACAATGCCCAATAATATAAACACTGAAACTGTAAAACACGAAGACAAACGCAACATTCCCACAAACACGATGTAAACAACGAAGGGGAGCCTAATGATTATGATAATATAAAAAATAAAATAATCAAAGAACTGAAAACCACAGAGCTCAAAATGGACCACCGACCATACCTCCCAAGAATCAAAATAAACAAAATAACAACACCAATTATAAACAGCATAAACCTAGCCGTCACTGAACTGATAGCCACTGAAACAAAAAAAAGTGATATCACTGAGCTAAATAACCTAATATACGCAGCAGCCACTGCAGCCACAAAAGAAGCTGGATACTCACCCAAACCCGCCCAAACAGGAGTACCACCACCCAAACAAACCCTGTGGATAAATAACATCCAAAGCAAAATAAAAAAAATTAGAAAAGACCTGTCGATTCTTAATGAAATCAGCAAACAATCAACGCTACTGAGCAACAAAAAGAGAACAAAAATACTCCGCAAATATAACATCACACAGAAAGATTTGCCTGAAATAAAAGAAAAGCTGAAGCAAGATATCCTTGCCAAAGCACAAAGGATCTGCCGGTACGAGAAACGCCAACGCTTCTTTGAAGAAAACAAAAAGTTCAACTCCAACCCCAAAAGTTCTACCAAGAACTGGGAAAAAATAAAATAGAAGTCACTGCAGCACCAACGGCAGAAGAATTGGAAGAATTCTGGGGAGAAATATGGTCGGCGAACGAACCACCAAAAAAAGGAGTATCAGAATAACAAACTCGGCATCTGAGCAACTTTGGACCCCCATAACAACTGAAGAGGTCACCCAGGCACTGCAAAAACTAAGCAACTGGAAGGCACCTGGGCATGACAAGATCCCCAACTTCTGGTTGAAATATCTAACAGGAATGCACAAAAAGCTGGCTGAAAACTTTAACAACGTACTAGCAGAGCCAGAGACAATGCCTGAATGGCTCACGAAGGGGAAAACCATCTTAATTCCCAAATCAAATGAAACAGAAAAACCAGAAAACGACAGACCAATAACCTGCCTCCCTACTATGTTCAAGGCATTTACTGAAGTGATATCACAAAGGCTGAACAAGCACTTGGACGAAAACAAACTGTTCCCAGAAGAGCAGAAAGGATGCCGCAAAGGCTCATATGGCTGTAAAGATCAACTAATGATTAAAAGCCATAACTGAAGACAGCCACAGAAAGAAGAAAGGCCTCAGTATGGCCTGGATTGACTACAAAAAGGCGTTTGATAGCATCCCCCACACATGGATCCTCGAAACACTAGCCATTAACAAAGTAGCACCAACAATCATAAAATTCATAGAGCACTCTATGAATAAATGGCAAACAGTCCTACACCTCCAAACAAAAGAGGGACTCTGAAAACCAAAGACATCCCCATTAGAAGAGGAATATTCCAGGGAGACACGCTCTCTCCACTCCTTTTCTGCTTGGCACTGTCACCTCTATCTGATATGCTAAATAGAACTGGATGCGGATATAAATGTTACGGCAAAACGATCAGCCACCTTTTATATATGGATGACCTAAAACTATACGCTGCAAATGACAAACAGCTGGAAACACTATTAAAGACAGTTCATGGATTTACCAAAGAAATAGATATGAAATTTGGATTAGAAAAATGCGCCAAAGTAACCATGAAAAAAGGAAAACTAGTTAAGAGTAGCAACATCACACTAGATAAAACTAATGAAATAAAAGAATTAGACCAAAGCCAAACTTACAAATACTTAGGAATCCATGAACTAGATAAGACACAACACACACAAATGAAAGAGAAAATAAAAAAGAATATTATAGACGAGTTAGATCAATACTAAACACAGAGCTCAATGCTAAAAACAAGATAATAGGTATCA
The DNA here is from genome assembly GCF_006345805.1 of Octopus sinensis. Lineage (NCBI taxonomy): Eukaryota > Metazoa > Mollusca > Cephalopoda > Octopoda > Octopodidae > Octopus > Octopus sinensis. Next base: position 42,854 of record NW_021833450.1, on the reverse strand, counting down.
ACACTTTAGCTGTTCCAGTTATAAGTTACAGCTACAATATCCTTAACTGGACACAAAATGAACTGACCAAAATAGATAGGAAAACAAGAAAAATACTGACAGGATCTAGGATGCATCACCCAAACTCTGACATAGAAAGACTATATATACAACGTATAGAAGGTGGTAGAGGCCTTATACAGCTGGAAAACTATTATAAAATAACCACCATATGAAAACTGATCCAGATTATAAAATAACCACCATAGGAAAACTGATCCAGATAGCGGCAAAACACGAGCAAAACAAAAACCTGTTCTCAGTATTTAAGGAAGCTGACAAATACAAACAAGAAATCATACCACCTAATAAACATGAAGAAGAAGAAGATGAAGAAACAACAAAAGCTATAAAACAAATGAAATCCAAACTAAAAATAGAACAGCAACGAACCATGATAAAACGATGACAAGAAAAGCCCCTTCATGGTAAATACTGGACTAAACTAAACGCAAAAGAAATAGACAAAGAAAAATCCCAGCAATGGTTGAGAAGCTCAGGACTCAAAGCAGAAACAGAGGGATTTTTAATTGCAGCACAAGACCAAAGCCTCCCCACCAGAAATTACCAAAAACATGTAATGAAAAGAAATATTACAAGTAACTGCAGAATATGTGGAGATGGACAAGAAACAAAAATCATATTATCTCTAGCTGCCCAGTCCTGGCTAAGAAGGAATATATTCACAGACATGACAGAGTTGGAACCTACATACATTGGAATAACAACAGAAAAAAGATGGTATAGGCACACACCAGAAAAGGTCACAGAAAACGAGAAAGCAACCATACTCTGGGATATGCCGATACACACAGATAGAGAAATTAAGGCCAACAGACCAGATATAGTTGTCAGAGATCATGAAGAAAAAAAATGCTTTCTAATTGATGTATCAATACCGGCTGATGACAACGTGTCTCTAAAAGAAATGGAGAAACTCTCAAAATACAAAGACCTGGAAATAGAGGTAACTAGAATGTGGAATCTGAAAACAGAAACAATTCCTATCATTAGGCATGATAAAAAAATATTCAGACAAATACATAACAAAAACGCCAGGACTTACAAACACATATAACATACAGAAAATTGCACTACTAGGCACTGCACACATCCTACGCAGAACACTTTCCATACAATAACCATCAGAGCATCACAACAAATCACAGCACATACCCAAGGCACACAGAGCTGTGCTCGGTAGTGAAGTGAAAGCACGCTATAAAAATAAAACTACTGAATAATAATAATAATAATAATAATAATAATAATAATAATAATAATAATAATAATGATGATGATGATGATGATGATGATGATGATGATGATGATGATGATGATGATGATGATGATAATAATAATAATAATAATAATAATAATAATAATAATAATAATAATAATAATAATAATAATAATAATAATAATAATAATAATAATAATAATAATAATAATAATAATAATAATAATAATAATAATGAATCTCCAATTATACCACTCTAATGGAGTACTTGCCTCAGAAAATATAAACATCAACTGTGGAATTTTTCAAGGTGACTCACTTTCACCTTTAATATTCTGCATAGCCCTAATACCCCTTACAAGTGAATTAAACAGAACAGGGTATGGGTATAAAATTGCCAATAAAAATATAAGCCATCTATTTTATATGGATGACTTAAAACTTTATGGTAAAGACAATAATGAACTTGAAGGCCTATTGCGCACTGTGAAAGCATTCAACGATGACATCGGGATGGAGTTTGGACTTGAGAAGTGTGCCAAGCCCACTTTCCAGAAAGGGAAAGTGAAGACCACAAATTCAGTCGTGTTAGATGTTGACACAGTCATAAGAGAGCTTGAGCAAGAACAAACATACAATATTTAGGGATAAATGAAGGCTCTGGTATTCAGCATGCAAGCATGAAGAGAAGATCAGGAAGGAATGTTATAGGAGAGTTCGTGCAGTCCTGAAATCTGAACTAAATGCTCGTAACAAGGTGTTAGCTATAAATTCCTTAGTAGTTCCAGTTGTTACTTATAGCTACAATGTGTTGAACTGGAATATGAGTGAAGTAAAGAATATAGATAGGAAAATACGCAAGCTGCTGAGTTGTAATAGGATGCACCACCTAAAGGCAGACGTAGATCGCCTTTACCTTCCCAGAGCCCAAGGAGGTCGAGGCCTGATCCAATTTGAACTAGCTTACAAAACAACCACAATTGGACTGGCCAAATATCTCGAAATAACGAATGATTGGATGCTAAAGCTCGTGGAAAATCACGAGAGACGAAAGAAGCTTCATTCTATCATAAAGGAAAGCAAAATATTTGCTATTGATCTCGTGCAGGATACCCAAACTGAACAACCCGAGGGAAGTACGGCAACTATTGTTGCAAAGAAGGTGGTAATAATGGCAACGAAAAAAGCGCACGACAATTGGCTGATAGGTGGGAGGAGAAACAAGCAAACATTGACCAGAAGCAAACCCATCAGTGGCTACGGAGCTCAGGGCTAAAAGCAGAGAGCGAAGGTTTCATCCTGGCTGCTCAAGATCAAAGCCTATTAACCCGGAACTACCAGGCCAATGTGATGAAAAATGGAGCAGACCCAAAATGCCGATTCTGCAACATGATTGAAACAGTGAACCACCTAATCTCTGGATGTAAAGTCTTAGCACCAGTGGAGTATAAATTAAGACAAGACAGAGTTGGCCAATATCTACACTGGCTAATAAGACGGCATTACAATATCAAAACTGCCGACAAGTGATATAATCACCACCCTGAGGCTGTAACTGAAGGAGAAAATGTAACCATTCTGTGGGACTTTCCAGTACATACAGACCGAACCATCAAGGCCAATAAACCAGATATTGTTGTGAAAGACCAAAACAATAAAGTTTGCTTATTGATCGACATGAGCATCCCCTGTGATCATAATATCTCAGCGAAAGAGTTTGACAAGCTCAGAAAATATAAAGACCTACTCATTGAAATTGAGAAAATGTGGCATCTCAAGGCGGTTACAATACCAGTGATCGTAGGAGCACTAGGAATGATCAAGAAGGGAACCGAAAATTACATGAGAATGATCCCTGGCTTACCATCCCTGCAAGAAGTGCAAAAGATTGTCTTAACTGGTACATCACACGTATTGAGAAGAGCATTATCGATGTGAGAACTGTTGCTGCTCATGTATTTTAATATAACTTTAAAAAAAAAATTTTTTTTAAACGAACGAACTATTGAGTTTGGTTTAATGGCCTACCAATGTATTCTATGAGTTTCTTTGTCCTAGGAGTCGGGAAGACGCTCGGCAAGAAATGGAAGCAAATTTGAAAGAAGAAAAAAAGTAATAATAATAATTATATTATTATTATAATTATAATTATAATTTCCAGTTAGGCACTTTACCCACTTGTTCCTTTCCTCGTAATTCAGTCTTGATAGTTCCTATCCATATTGCATCCCTTTTATGCACCAGACTGTTTCCCCATAATCCGCTCCAGAACTCCTTGGTTTGGTTTGCATCAGGAGCAACATTTTCCTTATTGTCTCCTTCTAACGTTTGGAAGAATTGTTTCGGGTTAGTTTTGAAAAATCTGTTCTCCTCGAACTGCATATTTCTGTTCACAAATCATCTGACCTTCAAGCTTTTTGCCATGATCCTTTGTTTTAACTGCTCTATTACTGCATCAAATCCGTTCTTCCGTATTCTATATTCCTTCTCTAATTCTTCTCGGTCTTTCTTTTTCCCATTTTTCCTGTTTCCTCTTAACCATTGCTCAATTTTTTTCTAAGTCTTACTTTGCCCGTATTAATGCGTCGTTTCTTTTGCTCCACCATTTTCTGTTCTCCTCAGCTAGTAGCGCATAGCTCGAAGATTCCTTGTTTGTTTTATGTCATCTATCTGGACGAATGGTATGACAGTATTTATATTTTGGGGTACTTTAATTATCATTCTCCTAACTTATTATTATTATTATAATTATTATTATTATTATTATTATTTTCATTTTTATTAGCATATTCTTTCACTTCTGTTTCCATTTCTTGCCGAGTGTCTTCCTGACACATGGGGCAGTGAAACGTATTGTTTACATTGGTAGGCCATAAAAACAAACACACCAGATTATTCATTTACAGAGTCAAGTGATAGAGAAAAAGAGGAAGACATTATTTTTGTTGTTATTGTTGTTGTGTCTTTACCCAATATTTTTCATTTATTTATTATTTTTCATTAATCCAAAATAAAACGAAAACGAAAAGAAGGAAAAACTTCATTTGTCCATTTTCTCCTTTCAGGAAAATGTCCGTTGGATATAGTTGACAGTGCTTATCTCCCTAGTCGCAATGACGTCGGTGGATTGCATGGTCTTAATTATACGACATGTTTGTACAGCTGTGAAACAAAACCAAATTGTCAGTCGTTTGACTACCAAATATATACAAAAAAATGCTTTTTGTCAAGTAAAACTCATTCTGATCACTTTTTGAAGTTTGGGACAAATGGTGTTTACACTGAATTAAACAAAAGTAAGTGCAAAGTTGCTTTATATTTTATCGGACTTTTAGTCACAGTATATTTGGACGATACTGAGGCCCCACCTTTAGCTTATTATGTTATTCCAATAATTTCTTTGGCCTTAAAGGATGTGAGTAAACTGATGGACTAATTAAATACCAAACTATTGATCACTCATACACACACACACACCACACACACACACACACACACCATATATATATATATATATATATATATATATATATATATATATATATATTTGTTTGTACTCCACCTGCCTTCGTCTTTTGTTTATTTTGGTAAACTTTCCCGTTATATATATATATATCGGAGTAAATACGCTGAGCAGTGTTTACGTATAGTCACAATTAGGTTAGTTGAAATATGTTTGTCATATATTTCAACTGCTAAAGACAAATACACCGTGGAGAAATAAATGTGAACGGATCGAATAAATGTAAACTTTTTTTGGCTAAAAAAAAATTGCAGATTATGTTCAAATCCAAGATCCCTAACTCTCTATTGAACCCCAGGTCAGAAATTTCAGTGGTTGCATGCATATGTATAAATATTTCTTGAAGAACTGGAAACTTCCACCTATTTCTGACTGGCTTGTTATCTTTTTCAGCCGTATCTTTCAAGGTGTCAGTAGCATAGCTCTTTTACCTTTTTTACATTATATTTTTGACAGTTTAGTTTCTATTTTCGTTTTCCGTTGTTTACTGTCTGCGTTTTTATATGGTGCCTTCTCAGTTTTTTCGCGTTTCTACTATTATTCAATTTCTTTCGTTCGTTATAATATTTGGTTTGCGCCTGAAGAATATGTTTGAGTGTTCTCAACATATGAAACTATTAGTAGCGCTTTAATAATGTATTGTGACCTTTAAAGGAATAATATTTATCTTTCACTATACGGATCAGCACATTACATATAAAAGTTCAATTAAAGGTTAAACTTCATTAACGGATAATAAAATCCAATAAATATAAAGGTTTATTGCCTATTGGAAAAAGTATTGGATATTGCATTTAATATTCAACTGTAAGATGAACCGAGATTTTTATATATTTAAGAAAATAAGAAAATAGAGATAAATAGAATAATAATTATTTATTAATTACAAAATTGGATATCGTCTCTGACACTGTTTCGATTCAAGACTTTAGAAATCAATCAGTATAATTAAAAAGATTTTAAAGTTGAATCCCATCAGAGGTGGGGAAAGATATACCTTTACATTTTCATATTATTGTGTGTTGAGTGTAGGGAGCAAAACTTTCCGATGTGATTCAACTTTAGTATGTTTTTAATTATACTAATTAATTTCTAAAGTCTTGAATCAAAACAGCTGTCAGAAATGATGTCCAAATTTGTAATTAATAAATAATTATCATTTCATTTATCTCTGTTTTTTTATTTTCTGATATACAGATAGATAGATAGATAGATAGATAGATAGATAGATAGATAGATAGATAGATAGATAGATAGATAGATAGATAAATATAGATATATGGCAAATGAAAGACGGAAGATGGAATATACGAGAATTTATTATCAATAGCGACATTTGTTTCGACCGTGCTTTACCAGTGAGCTATCAGGTGTAAACCGTTCGCATTATTATCTAACACACACACACACCACACACACACACACACACACACACACCACACACACACACACACACACACACACATATATATATATATAATATATATATATATATATATATACTGGGTGCGGCATCTAAATTATGCAAATGAAAATAACAGTTCTTTAAAGTAAAGAATATTTCTCAACATAATGTGGCTGTCCTGGAAAGGACATCGTTTCCAGATGGCTATACGACACAATATCTGTGTCCTTATATTTTCGAACAGCGAGTCCAGCACTCCCATCCACCACAGGAAGATATAACGACACAAATATTGTGTCGTATAGCCATCTGGAAACCATGTTTCCTGAGGCTAACAACAGTAACAATTGTCCCTTCCAGGACAGCCACATTATGTTGGCAAATAGCCTTTACTGAAAATAACACTAACATCTCAGTTTAACATATTTACCAAAATTACATAAAAATATCTTAAAATACTAAAGAGTTAATTTATTCAATAAAATTGCCATTGGCTTCAACCACATCCTCCAGACGACTTTGGAATCTTCTGCAACTCTTCTGGGCGGGCTTCTTGCCCAAAATATAAACAACTATACAGCTGATCTGAGAGGAGGCAAGAGTTGGGGCAAGGTTTCCCATAACGTATCGGTAAGTTGACTTACGATCAATTTCGCACAGATTTCAAACACATGGCTGAGAAACTAGATGTCGTAGCAAACGCAAAGGACCACGGTAATAGGGCAGCCTGCTCGGTATTTTGGTCTACCACCGACCGACAAAATGCTAAGACTTGGCGGAAACAGGAAGAGTAGCTAAAAGCTGCTAAACGTATCAAACACTGCCTCCGTAGGGGATTCATAAAGTGGTCTGAACTAGAAGAAGAATTAAAAACATGAGGTTTAGACCAAAGAAGATCGAGCTTTTCAGTATCCACTAAAATGGTTATGCACCGTTCAAGACTTATAGCAATGGACTGAGATATCAACGATTTTAAAGGGTAAACATCACGGTGTCCCATATTTATGAGGAGAAATAAAAATGTTCCCTGAATGAATGAGAAGATCAAATCCTTAAGTTTCATAGGTATGCCATCTGTGCAGGGAAACAAATTAATTTTGAACTTTCACAGATAGTAAATATGGTCGAAGTCTCTTCGACATCTGATGTGCCCAGGAGAAGTCTTGGGATGTTGTTACACCATTTATATCTTGAATTCTTCGACATATATCGCGACGGATGTACTGCAAAATGTCCGGCAGGAAAAATTATGTTCATCAATGCATCGATCTCATCAGGAAGGATATATATAACAGTGCGTCCATCGAAATATATGTAGAAGAATTCTACATACATACCTCAGTATGTATGGTCCTTGTTATAAGGTATACGGTAGTAGGTAATTTAAAGGTAAAACGGTGGTTTAATATATATAAAGACGATAAGAAATGGAGCAATAAATAACAGTGATAAGTAAATCATTGGTGTTTTAAAGTCATTATTTAATTAAGATGAGAATATGCTTAGAGTTGTTTCAGTATATCAAGCTGGGGTAAATTTGCATTTACCTCATTGCAATTGATAGACATCATCATAACGATTATATGGCAAAGATGAATAGAAGGAAAATAGAAAGAAAATGTAAGGAAAGGAAAGGAAAAACTGGAAGAATGTTTGTTAGTTCAATAGTCTTAGATTTTAGGGAGGTCCTTAATTCAGTATACCAGTTGGAGGATAGAAGAGAAGAGAGTTAGTTAAATCCTTGGTCTTATAATTAATTAGTCTCATAATTCCAAATTCCACGTGTCCGTAGGTTCTAACATCTAATGCTAATTACTAGTTGACCGCCGGTGTAATCCGAGTGACTTATCGCTATTGGAGATATCCGTTGTAGTTATTTGGACCTACGTAACACTAATTTATAGCTTGTAAGTTAGTTCCTGTATTTTCAATGGAAGCCGTAGTATAAGGATAAAGTTATTATTTAAAATATGTACGATATAGTGTGTATAATGGGCTAAGTAAAGGAACAATAGAAAGGGTTGAAGAGTGCATAGAAAAACAAGATCGATGGGAAAATTATAGCATTAAAATGAATCGGTCGTCTAGTTATTAAATGAAATTAAATTATAGGAAAATACCGTAGTATGTAAAATAAGTATACAGTTGAGTAATTAGTTTATAATGAGGAGTGGAGTTGAGTAGTGCTAATTGGTACGTGGAACAGTTAAGGGGAGGTAATAAGAGGTTAAACAGGTTCGCTTATAACCTGTAAAATGAGGATTAGCGATATTTCGTGGATAAATAGGGTTTGGCGATATTCGTTGGAAGAGAGGCGTGAAATTATTTTGCTGTTGCTTTGTACTAGTCCTCTTTTAATAAAGTTGGGATGGTTACTCAATGCGTTTATATATTTAAGGTTTGTATTCGATTTTATGTAGGGTTCATGTTGTCCTGTGGTTAGGCTGCAATAAGCGTCTAAGTAGTTTATAGAAGTATGTTCCTTTTCTATAGTAATAGTTAGGCCAAAATGTTTTCTTGGTGAGTTCTAATCTCCTATTTGAGATGTTTTTCAATATAAATAGTGCGTCATACCTGTAGAGACAACCCTTGATCTCCGAGAATTCTTCCTGTAAATTTGATAAGTAAATTCCTACTAAGTCAGTTATCTGTGATGAATCTGGTGCTCGCATAGTGATATCGAAGTTATTAGGCGTGTCCTTCCTTACCTATAGTTTGTTATCGAAATTCATTATGGATTCTCTCGCTTCTAAGATTACTTTAATTTCATTCATCGCTAGTTGATCCACTTTTCACTGCAATTTATTAGTCCATTTCTTATCGTATATATATATATATACATATTTATATATATTAATAAGGATAATATCGATATTTAAATATCGATCTTATCAAGTAGCCATCATGGGAATAAATACCATACAAAGGTAATAATTATTTAAAACTATAAATTAAGGTACCTGAGAGATACCACCATGCTGAAATACCAGTCAAAACCCTGGCCCTAAAACCACCTTAAATGTTCATATCGCGCCCATAGAGAAGACAGAGAGACAAAATAAACTAGCAATATATATATATATATATATATATATATATATATATATATATATATATATATATATATATATATATATATATATGTATGTATGATTGTATGTATGTATGTATGTATGTATGTATGTATGTATGTATGCATGTATGTATGTATGTATGTATGTATATGTATATGTATGTATATTATCGTATTATTAATTAAATTTCATGGATAGACTTTATAAATAATTAATGCAGCGCTACGCGAGTTTCCACAAATCACAGTTTTCTTGCGATCATAGTCCGTATTTCGTAGTATGATGGACGTCGGGTGGATCATAGTTCCTGCGTTCATTTCATCATTTTTATTCCATTCCAGAACTTTGGAATGACTTCAGACAGTCACATACACTGGAGAAGATTAATTCCGTCGGTTGTGGTGTAAGAGTTCTCGACTCTTATTATTTCGTTGAAAGTAAGACCGTTTTTATTGAGGTTTTTTGTGTGTGTTCTTTGTTTCTGTTTCTTGTTCATCATCTTTAATTCATTGATCTTCTCTCTCCTGTTCTTGTCGGCAAATTATTAAATTAATAAATATCTCTTTCTTCCTCATTGCATCATTACTGCTACCTAGAGTTTTAATACTTAGTTAAATAGATTAGCAGTGAATTAATAATTAATACCCTTGCAAATGATCCACAGGTACATTTAAAATCTGCTAGATGGATTAATATTAATTATTAATTTGCCCAGAAATCCCCCAATACAACTCGCTGATAATACGAGAATCTCTCTACGTCCGAGATCATCAGCTACATACCCCTTCTCATTCTCCCGCCATACGTGCTATTTCACCAGCCAGATTCTTCATCAATTATTATTCCGATACTTCCTTTCTAGATTAGGTAACATTCAGGAATTCACTCCCTACTCACGCTAACTTAAAGATGCCCAAACGGAACATCAATAAAATCGATCTATCGAATCATTAGACCATATCTATTCGTTTCCCTTGTGCCTTGTCACTGAAGAGAAATAATTTCATTTATGTTCTTGTATTTCTTGTGATTTCGCTTTCATTTTTTATTGCAGAAAAAGTAATTAATGATTCGACTGCTTATTCAACTTTTTCCTTCAAACAAAATCCATATCACAACCTTGTAACCGAGGCCCAGGTGGATGCTCACTCGGTTCTGGATTGTTCACGTTTATGTATGGTATCTTCTACATGTACCGCCTTTTCATATACTAACACTAAGTGCGTGCTAAAGAAACTGGTCTGAACTTTAATGGAATTCACCCCAAAATTATTTACTTCTCCATGAAATGTGAGCAAGACTCCAACGGATCACGTTTGCTAATAATAATTCTATCAGATAAAATGCGTGTTTCATTGTGAATAAACTCAATTTAATTCAGTTAATTCTTTTGTTAATTTATATTTATTCCTAACGTTTTTCGTTCTAAATTAGTCTTCTCTTATAAATCCATTCGCACATTTGAAGGTTTATAAGATTATTAAATTTACTTGAGTACCAATGAAGCAATTGGGTGTTATTTCATCGACCTTCAAAGAATGAAACACTAAGTTAACCTGGACAGCATTTTGTTTCAAAACGTAACGGGTCTTAACTAAATTCTAGAAGCAGTTAAATCGAATCTTTAACACTTCTTACCCATCATCTAAATAATATATGAGATAAAATAATTGCATTTGATTGATTTCTCTTAAAAAGTGAAATCATTTGTTATTCAAACTAAAAAAAAAGAAAGAAAACAAATTAAAGAAAAATAACATGGAAAACTTTTCTGAAGAATATGGTAAATAGTCTACGGGAATTATTGTACGGCCATTGCAATGTAAGTAAGCACCGAAAACCTTAGGTAATATGATTGTTAATTTGAGTTTTACCTCTGGTCTCTCAGAAACTATTTAAGTTGGCAAGTCTAAATTAATTTTATCAAGGATTACAAAGTGAAATTAAAATAAAAAATTTATGTTCTTCTCTATGGATGAAATTTTGCTTCAGCAACTTACTTGCAGCTTATTAGCAGAGTGAAATACAGTTAAAACGAAAATAAGAAATCAGTCATACGAAAAACGAAATTTAATAGACATTCGCTCAGAAACTCAGCAGCTCAACAATTTCTTTCAGGTTATCGAAAGGTTGAAATAGTTTTCGGTGTGAAAAACATAAATTGAAATATTGACCATAAATGTCGTAAAAATGTTCCTTTTGTTTTCATTGGTTAAGTTTTAGATTAATATTGGATTCTTTGTTTATAGTTTGGTGAAGAGGGGAGATGGGAGTGGGATCGACGTGATGTTTTCAAGCCTTTGTGGATTGGTGAGATCGATACGGTTAATATTTCGTTTGAATATTTGTATAAAGAAAATGTGATCAGAGATCGAATTTCAGACGATTAATGTTCTGGAGCAGTGGTGATCCAATTGTTTTGTGGTGGCCCAGGTAGATTTAGTTTTAAAAAACTTTAAGCACAGGCAGAGAATTTGTATTAAAAAAATTTGAATTTTAATTGAATAAATCAAATTTATTTACAGTCAACTTCTGAATGTGATTGGAATGTCAAATAAATAAAAAGTTAGCAGTATCTGTTATACGTTATGAAAATACAAACTACTCGAAAGCAATTCTCTTTTCGGTGTTGTGTCGAAAAACGAAAGCGGATGTCTTCAAGATTCAGGTTTTCGATACATCATCTATTCATAATAACTGGGCATACATTGTCTGGTTTATTGTTTACTGTGGAATCCTTCAGATAAGACTTGATCATCCACACCTTGAGAAAGTATTCATTCATAGCCTGCCGTGTGCTTACAGGCAGTGTTACATCTTCTTGCAGCAGTTCGATTAGTTCAAACGAGGAATCCATAGAGAGATTCAAAATCTCAAGTAAATCGGTTAATGAGATCAAAATGTGTCACTTCCACCCGATGAGTCGCTTTGCATAGTGGCATTCTGATATCAGGGTATCCAAGTTCAGTTGAAATGTATCTGCTATGAAGTTGAGACAAACCATATTCAGAAACTGGGGAATTTAGGGAGTAAGATAAGAGAGGTTTATCATGACCCCTTGTGGGCAATAAAGAAATAAGATAAGAGGTTTATCATGATATCACCATTTTATGCCGAACATCGGTGTCGGAACTCTAAGCAAACCTGGTTCAATATAGGAATTGTGGTTTGAATTTTCAGCCGGCTTCCAACACTCTCACACTAGCCGCTGAGGCCTCCAAATGCTGTTAAGATTGCCTTGCAGATTAGGTTTCTCTCGAGTCAGCTGGTTGAGCATAATATCTTCACTATCTGTTACTTAATCGGAGGCTACAAAACTTTCGTTTCGTTTGACATGAAGATGTTTAACTGGATACCATTTCTGTTGCTGTAGTCACAGCAGTGAAAATTTGTAATATTTTTGCTAAAGACTTGATTTGTATTAAAACCTGTTTAGCGAAGACGAGAGCGCAAACTTTCATAGACAAACGTTACAGAAACATTCCTCTTTAATTTGCCTCTCCCATGACTTGATAACCTCACTGAAATGAGGGAGAATGTCAATAAATGAAAGCTCATAATGAACAGCATAGCACGGTACCCGCTGACTGGCCCATCGTGTATAGGAGAAGATTTTCTTCTCTGCTGGTTATCCTCGTTTTTCTTCCTGTAAGTACTTGTTTTTACTGATGCACTCTGAATCGATCCATAAACAGGTTAAGTTGCTGCTGTATGACGAAAAATTCCCCGATAGCCTTTACATTTTTGTTAAGAAGTTATCTACATCTAGGTTCTGTTGGTGGAAGCTGACACAAGTTGCAAATGGGGCTGCGACATGCAATTTCGCATGAACACCAGCGATTCCTCCGCTCATGACCGAGGAACCATCATAATATTAGGGGACACAATTATTTGTCAACACCAATACGAAAGAGTAACCAAAAGTAACCGGAAACTTTCTCTGCGGAACAAGCCCGTTGTAGTTTAAGCTTCCGCCGCTAGAATCCACTTGATGCATCCCTCAGGTGTCAGTCTCCCGACTGACGTCGAAGTCAGGACTCGTCACGTGGTGCGTCTTTGTTTTGCATTGCTTCTCCCTTGTTCGTAGATTATTGCGATGGTTGAAACGAAGGGACAGCATGCTTCCGCAAAATTCTGTTTTTTTTTCTTTCTGGGAAAACGGCGGCGGAAACAGTTGTGATGCTTCAAACAGCTTACAAGGATTCTACCATGAGCAAAACTAGTGGTTTTCACGTTTTAGTAATGGTCACTTTCCGCTTGAAGACCAATATCATTCAGGGAAACCGTCGACCTCCAGAACGAATGAAAACATCACGAAAATTCACAAACTGGTCTTGGAGGACAGTCGCCGAACAATTGATGAACTTGTTAATATGACTGGTGTTTCTTGGAGCTCTTTCCAATGAATTTTGAGCGAGAAATTGCGAATGAAAAGAGTTGCAGCAAAACTTGTGTTTCACTTGCTCACGGAAAATTAAAAGCAGTCACGACTAAATACGTGTCGCGAAGTGAAAGAACAGTTGGAAATGGATCCGGACCCTTTTTTTGAAGTGACGAAAGTTAGTGCTACGGCTACAACCCGGAAACGATAGGGCGATCAAGTCAATGGAAGCATTTCTGAAGCGTTTGCGAGGCACGACGAGACGAAATCGTTCCGACCCGTGGCAGAAGTGGGGTGGGGTGGTTTCATCACGACAAAGAAATTTCGGACACCGCCTTCAGTGTGAGACAGTTTTTGACCAAAAATGGCATGACCTCGTTTACCCACCCTCCCTGTTGCCCCGGTCTTGCTCCCTGCAATATTTTTTTGTTCTCCCGAATGAGAAAAGTCCTTAAAGGAAAATATTTTGCAGATGTGAAAGAGGTGAAAAAAAAAGCGACGGAGACGATCATTTCGCAAGAGTTCCAAGACCGCTTCGAAGACTGGAAAACGCGTCTGGACCGATGCATTACATCAAATGGACAATACTTGGAAGGCGATGAAAGTGTGAACATGGAAAACTAAGTGAATGAAGTAATACTGCAAACCCTGTGTTCAGCACCGAAGACATACGCTGCAGAAAGTGAATCAATGTTATATTCAGAAACTATTCAACATCCAATTATTTCCGCTTAAATAATTATTCTTACTCTCGGCACAGGGCCTTGGAAATCTTTGTAGAAGGTGGCCAGTCGGTTACATTGACCCCAGTGCATAACTGCTACTTATTTCATCGACCCTGAAAAGGCTAAGTCGACCTCGGCGGAATTTGAACTCAGAACGTAGCGGTAGACGAAATACCTATTTCTTTACTACCCACAAGGGGCTACACACAGAGGGGACAAACAAGGACAGACAAACGGATTAAGTCGAGTATATCGACCCCAATGCGTAACTGGTACTTATTTAATCGACCCCAAAAGGATGAAAGGCAAAGTCAACCTCGGCGGAATTTGAACTCAGAACGTAACGGCAGACGAAATACCGCTATGCATTTGGCCCAGCGTGCTAACATTTCTGCCAGCTCACCGCCTTTAATTCCTCATAAATAATATTGTCAAGTACGCGGTGCAGAACGTCTCAGAGCGGTTCAGTTTTCGAAATGACCTTTGTTTCATTGAAACTTAATGTAAAGTTTAAGACTTAGTCAAGTCTTAAGCAAGTAATTCTTTGATTACTGATGCCATGATTTAAAGAATAATCATTGCGAGTACAATGATATAAGTATTTTGCTTTTCGTGGTCCCATTATTGTCCCCTTCTTGACAAATGACAGTGAATAGCATCACAAGTTTCTTTCCCAAAAGTTTGATATTCCCTCCATACACAACCGGCTGAGATATAGATTTGGTACATTTTACCCCAATGCATACTTCCGCTCGAGAAAACTTGTTTTAATGAGTGCTTGCTATTGCTATTTTGGGCTTTTTCCTAGAAAATGTGGACAACAAAAGCAATATACTCTATTTTCGTGTATGCTGTACTCATTGATGTAATTTAAAAAGACCTGGATTGGAACTGCGGCAACTTGGGTCAAACAATGTTTTTTTGCGATTTTTATTTCTGATTTAGTTAAGATTTATTGCCTTGGTTGTTAACGTTTTCAAAATGACGCTGTTGAATCTGTCGAACATCGACTGCTGCTCTGAAAGGTGCCTTTTCGAATGAAATGTTTTCTCCTCCCTAACCACAGTCCGGCCTGTACTGCGGTGTCTATCACAGCACGATCATCCTTGTCTCATCTGCTGAATTAAAATCCTGTGATTTCTTTCTCGCTGCTTTCGTGAATTCCCAAGACACTCTGTCCCTATCAAATTCCATTCTTATAAATTTTAATTGGGACCTTGAATCATAGTGATTCTTTCATTACTTGATTACTCAACCATGGACGCCACCCCAATGAATGCGTTGGAGTTTCTATCTTGATAGAGCTAAGTGATCCTGACAATTGATCTTCTATGATTCTTCTGTTCAGCATCGATGTAAGAAGCACCGTTGTCTATGACTTCACCGTATTTCTGGCAGTCGTAAATATGCAGGGCTCGGTCGTCACTCCGTTAGGTATTTCCAAAATACATGCATACCCCAGTGAGTCTATAATTGTATCATAACGTTCAAATACTTCAGGAGCTGACACGTTGTGGCCCTTTGGTTCTGGAGAATATTCAACATCTTCAGTTATTGCAACAAGATTTCTTTTTATGAATTGTCGTATATCCATTATATATTGGATCTACTGTGTGTGAATATCTTTGTTATTAAAAATAATGACCAAGAAGTTTACCATCTCAGTACGTTCAAATATTAATATCTCTAACGTTGTTGTATCAATACTAAAAATACACCAGCAGTATTATCTCATTATCTTTCTTAATTAAACAAATTATTATTTTTATTTTCCCTTCTCAAAAACGTTTAATGTTATTCAGTCTAAAACTGTTGCTACATTTTGTTTATTGTGAGGATTATTCCGTGGAAAGTTGCGAATTCTGTACATTTAATGTTCCGTCCATACGTGGGAAAACTGCGACTCGAAACAAGAAAAAACGAGCGAAGTAGCTGGTATTCAAGCGAAACTGCATGTCGCAGCCCCATTTGCAACTTGTGTCAGCTTCCACCAACAGAACCTAGATGTAGATAACTTCTTAACAAAAATGTAAAGGCTATCGGGGAATTTTTCGTCATACAGCAGCAACTTAACCTGTTTATAGCTCGATTCAGAGTGCATCAGTAAAAACAAGTACTTACAGGAAGAAAAACGAGAACAATCAGCAGAGCTGAAAATCTCCTCCTATACACGATGGGTCAGTCAGCGGGTACCGTGCTATGCTGTTCATTATGAGCAGTCATTTATTATGGACATCCTCTCACATTTCGGTGAGGTTATCAAGTTATGAGAGAGGCAAATTAAAGAGAAATGTTTCTATTACTTTTGTCTATGAAAGTTTGCGCTCTCGTCTTCGCTAAACATGTTTTAATACAAATCAAGTCTTTAGCAAAAACTATTACAAATTTTCACTGCTGTGACTACAGCAACGGAAATGATATCCATATGCATTGAACTTCTTGATGTCAAACGAAACTAACCTTTTCTGGCCACCAATTAAGTGACAGATCAGTGAAGTAACGGAGGTTAATCAGCTGACACGAGAAAACTTAAAACTCCACATTTGGAGGCCTAGGTGCTCAGTGAGAGTTTTCGAAACCGGGTGAAAAATAGAAGAGGATCTTAAAACTATTTTCACAAATGAGACCGTCATTCTTATATTGAACCACAATTGCTTAGAGTTCCGACACCAATTTTCGGCATAAAATGGTGATATCATGATAAACCTCTCTTATCTTATTTCTTTATTGCCCACAATAAACTTTATCTTACTCCCTAAATTCCCCAGTTTCTGAATATGGTTTGTCTCAGATTCATAGCAGATACATTTCCACTGAAATTGGTCACCCTGATATCAGAATTCCACTGTGCAAAGCGACTCATCGGGTGGAAGTGACACATTTTGGTCTCATTGATCGATTTACTTGAGATTTTGAATCTCTCTATGGATTCCTCGTTTGAACTGATCGAACTGCTGCAAGAAGATGTAACACTGCCTGTAAGCACACGGCAGGCTATGAATGAATACTTTCTCAAGGTGTGGATGATCAAGTCTTATCTGAAGGATTCCATAGTAAACAATAAACCATACAATTTATACCCAGTTATTATAAATAGATGATGTACCGAAAACCTGAATCTTGAAGACATCCGCTTTCGTTTTTCGACACATCATCGAAAAGAGATTTGCCTTCGAATAATTATTATTTTCTTAACTTATAATAATAGATGACGCTAACTTTTTATTTATCTGTGACATTTCAATCTCATTCAGAAGTTGACTGTAAATTTTATTTATTCAAATAAAACTCAAATTATTATTTATATAAAATCTTTGCCCGTGCTTTTTTTAAACTAAGGCTGACTGGGCTACAACACAGCGATTGGGTTTCCACTGCCCCAGACATTAATCCTCTGAAATTCAATCCCTGATCCCATTTTCCCAACAGATGTCAACACACAAATCTCCAAGCTAAAGATTAACCGTATCGATCTCACTAATCCATAAACTTCTGCAAACGCCGTGTCTACTGCCACCTCTCCTCTTCACCAATATTAATCTAAAGCATAACCAACGGACACAAAAGCAACATTCTTACGATATTCATTGTCAGTGTTGCTATTCAATTTGTCACAGTAAAATCTATTTTAAACTTTCTTTGCGCTGCTGAGTTTTGCTACGAGTTTCGTATTATTGATTTCGTATTTTCGTTTAATCTGTAGCATCCGTGTATGCAAATAATTTGCTGAAACGCAAAATTTTGTCCAAAGGGAAAAAAAGAAAAGATTTTTATATTAATTTCACTTTGTAATCCTTGATAAAATTTCTTTAGAGATGCCAGCTTTGACTGTTTCTGAGAGACCAGAATTAAAACTCAAATTAACAATCAGAGTACCTAAGATATTTGGTGCTTTCTTACGTTGGAATAGACGTACCATAATTCTCGGAAAGTGTTTGCTATATTCTTCAGAGAGTTTTTCGATATTACCTTCATCATTATTTTTCAGTTTGAAGGCGGCGAGCTGGCAGAATCGTTAGCACGCCGAGCGAAATGCATAGCGGTATTTCGTCTGCCGTTACGTTCTGAGTTCAAATTCCGCCGAGGTCGACTTTGCCTTTCATCCTTTCGGGTTCGATAAATTGAGTACTAGTCACGCACTGGGGTCGATGTAATCGACTTAATCCGTTTACGTGTTAAAAGTGAAACAAAAACATTTCTCTATTTTATGTCAGATACTTTCACTTTATCAATAAAAATAATAATAACAATTAAATTATATGTAGTAAGTAATAATTAAAAATCAAACTAAAGTATACAAAAGTAAAAATAGCAATTGGTATAAAATTGCATCAATGACTGGTTTCACATGAATAGGAATAAATTAAAAATAAAATTAGCGTGCAGAAATGGAATAGTCCAGATGGAGCTGTGCTTTTACATTAGATTACATTAGATTATCTGCTAATTAGCTAGCATTAAGTATCTATATGAAGTTTGGATGTATGTAATATCTGTTTTCTCGAACAGCCGCTTTTACAGAGTACTGCTGTTGGTTTATTTCTTATACATAAAGGACTAAAGCTTCAACTGCTTACTGCTTTCTGATTCATCGTAACGTTTGTTGTTATTATTATTACTGTTTAATTATTGTTATTACGTTTGTTGGTTCCTCGTAAAGGAAACATTGTTGTGTTGCATTTGTTAAATAATTGTAAACTGTAACCCTCCCCCTTTGGGAGAAGGAGCTTTGGTTATTGTTTAAAAATTGAATTGTGTCCCTGTTTGGGGAAATTGACAATATTTTCACCGTTTACACGGAAGCATTTTTGTTAGAATGCCTTCGATAGAAGAAAGTCCAAAAATGAATTTCGCTGCAGCCGTCGGTGGGCGCGAACTCATTGAAATTAAAATGGAAGAAATACGGATTGATCACCGACAAAGACGGTGAATCTAGGATAACACCACCAAACGAAATAAAAAATTAAATTAAAGAAAAGACTATTGTCTATAAAGTATACAATGTAGAGAAGAAAAAAAAGATTTGAACACCTGGAGGAAAGCACCATCGAAAAGTGTCTTGGTGCGTCTATGAAATATATCTAACTAGAGGCGGTAAATTCACCACAATAGAAGCAAGATTCGAGTCAACGGAGCGTGCAAGGGAGTACTCGACTCGAACCTTGCAAAGTGGAAATATTTTATTTTTACCTTTATATCTGGGACGTAGGACGTCCCGGATAAAATTTAAAATATCCCCCCAAAAGTAGAAGTAGGCGGGATTGTAGCCACACTTCTATACAAGAGGGAGGACAAGATACAATTGATCGAATTTACAAGAGACGGGCTAACAATTCCAGTCTGTTATATATTTTGAGTATTGTTATCACTAGCGATATCAAGATATAACTTTGTATTTTGTATTTTATGCGTTGATGTATATATATAGATATACATGTAATATGTACACGTATATATACACATATATACATGCACTAGCACTATGACCCGCAACAACGGGTCATAATGCTAGTATTTAGATAATGGGTTAAAGATTCGTTTTAACTGTTTGTGGTATTTAGTTTAGAACCGTCACGTTTTGCGATCGAATTCTGTCCATTCTTTGAAGGTCGATAAAATAATACCCATTGCTTCATTTGTACAAGAGTAAATTCGATAATCTTATAAACCTTCAAATGTGTGAATGGGTTTATAAGAGAAGACTAATTTGAAAGAAAAACATGAGAAATAAAAATAAATTAACAAAGGAATTATCTTAATTAAATTGATTTTATTCACAAAGAAATACACATTTTATCTGATAGAATTATTATCAGCAAACGTGATCCGTTGAAGTCGTGCTCACATTTCATTGAGAAGTCATAATTCCATTAAAGTTCAGATCAGTTTCTTTAGCACGCACTTAGTGTTAGTATATGAAAAGGCGATACATTTAGAAGATATCATACATAAACGTGAACAATCCAGAACCGAGTGAGCATCCATTGGGCATCGATTACAAGGTTGAGATATGGATTTGGTTTGAAGGAAAAGTTGAATAAGCTGTCAAATCATTAATTTCTTTTTCTACAATAGAAAAAATAAATAGAAAGAGGAAACACAAGAAATATAACAACACAAATTAAATTATTTCTCTTTATTGACAAGGTACAAGAGAAACGAATAGATATGGTCTATTGATTCGATAGATCGATGTTATTAATCTTTAGGTTAGTGTGAGTGGGGAGTGAGTTGCATAATCTAGAAAGGGGGGATTGGGAATAATAATTGATGAGGGATCTGGCTGGTGAAATAGCATGTATGACGGGAGAATGAGAAGGGGCATGTGGCTGGTTATCTCGGAGGTAAAGTTGTTCTCGTATTACCAGCGAGATGCATTAAGGTATTTCTGAGCAAGTTAGTAACGAAGCGTGTTGAGATGTTTAATGACAGTGAGGATTAATATTAACCCATCTGCCAGATTTTAAATGTACTTGTGTGTTAGTTTTACTACATCTTTCTGCATGACTATTAATTATTAATTTATTTATTATCTATTTAACTAAAAATTAAGACGCTAAGTAGAAATAATCATGAAATGAAGAAAAAAAAACGATATTTATAAATTTCTTTATTTTTTGCGTTGCGGAAGAAAGAGATATTTAAAATTTTCAGTTTTGTTCGGCGTGCACTGGAGACAGAAGATCGATGAATTAAAGATCAGGAACAAGACACAGAATCAAAGAACACTAAAAATAAACAACTAAATAAAAATGGTCTTACTATTAACGAAATAATAGGAGCCGAAAGCACATCCTACGGAGCTGATGTCCTTCAATGTATGTGACTGACTGAAATTATTCAAAAGTTCTGAAATGGAAAAAAATGATGTAAGAACGCAGAAACTATGATCCACGGATTGTACCGTAATCATCTCCGGAATACGGACTGTGATCACAAGAAATACGTGATTTGTGGAAACTCGCGTAGCGCTGCATTAAAATATTTATAAAGTCCGTCTATGAAATTTAATTACTAATACCATGTGTGTGTGTGTGTGTGTGTAATATTTGCCAGCGCATTGGATGCACCCTCACATAAGACTCATCCTTATTTTACAAGGATATTTTGCGGAAAAAACAATTTTAGTATGTTTCATCATGGATTTATTGAAAGTTGTTTTGTGGTGACAATTGTATGATTCTGCGCATGAAATACAATAATGTGACAGTACAGAGGAATAAAATATGAAGTCATATGTAGCTTTACACTCACCTTTAAAGGAAACAAAATTAATTTGCCATAGCGAAAGAGAATGTTGGTATTAATGAAACCTGGTCTATGCAAACAAAAAGCAAATATACAGATAAAAACTGGGAGAAACCAATCAGCGAAGTGCAATAAAAGGGATAAATTCTTATTGATAGTTAAAGTTTCTCGTTCTTACTGCTGCCATCAATATTACCGGTACTCTCTTCATCACTAGAATTCTCTGCAAAAGGGTCTGTATCAGCGATATATTCTTCAAATAATACCATCAAGGGCATTACTAATACCAGTTTTTTTTAAATGGTTTCACAGCATCCTCTTCTTTTACAGCATTCCATGAACTTTTTACCCAATCACACACCTGTGCAATATAGTATGCCTCTTCCTTCTTCCTGTTCGTGTTACTTCAAAATCTGAAGACTGCGTCCACTTGCTCCACCCCACCCGAAGGAATCTTTTAGATGGTTTATTGAGTGAAACATTTAAAGACTGGTTAGGCCTTCCGGAATTACCGCTGGTTAGGCGTCCCGGAATTATAGCAGGTTAGGCTGGGATTATAGCTAACTGAGTCTTCAGTTCTCCAAGTTTCCTCTTAACAAGCTCAGTTCTATAAGCCCGAAACTGGTCTCAAACTAATAAAGCGGGTTTCTTTAATAGTCCACCAGGACGCCTGGACCACTCTTTGTCAAGTCATGATTTCATTCCTCCCTCATCCTTCCGATCTTTTTGGGTGGACAAGAACATAAATGCCATTGGATATCCTTTTTTTAGGCTATGTCTTTCCTTTAAAAATTAAAAAAGATGAAAGTTTTGTGCCATCAGCGCAGTATGATGATACAACTGTGTAGCGTGTCTTTTCATGGCCACATGTTTTAACAGTCAGAGTTTTAGCACCCTTGGGTTCTACTGCCTTGTTTGATGGCACATCAAATGTCAAAGACTTCGACCATATTTACTATCTGTGTGAAAGTCCAAAATTAATTTGTTTTCTTGCACAGATGTGGTACCTATGAAACTTATGTATTTAATTTTCGTATTCAGGGAACATTTTTATTTCTCCCCATAAATATGGGACAACCGTGATGTTTACCCTTTAAAATCGTTGATATCTCAGTCCATTGCTATAAGTCTTGAACGGTGCATAACCATTTTAGTGGGATGAAAAAGCTCGATCTTCTTTGGTCTAAACCTCATGTTTTTAATTCTTCTTCTAGTTCAGACCACTTTATGAATCCCCTACGGAGGCAGTGTTTGATACGTTTAGCAGCTTTTAGCTACTCTTCCTGTTTCCTCCGCCAAGTCTTAGCATTTTGTCGGTCGGTGGTAGACCAAAATACCGAGCAGGCTGCCCTATTACCGTGGTCCTTTGCGTTTGCTACGACATCTAGTTTCTCAGCCATGTGTTGCAATCTGTGCGAAATTGATCGTAAGTCAACTTACCGATACGTTATGGGAACCTTGCCCCAACTCTTGCCTCCTCTCAGATCAGCTGTATAGTTGTTTATATTTTGGGAAACAGCAAATGCTATACAGGATGTGAAACTCGTATTTCTGGATGTGATGCTTTGTGTTACCGCGACAGACCACAAATTGGAAAATAAGGGAAAAAAGACTAAAGAACCAAACACAAATGAATGACCAAGAATGGAACACAACAAGAAGAGGCGCTGTTGTACAAGCGATGCCTCCGACATATGATCAGGTCTGATCATTGCAAATGGCTGCCAGGTGGATGAAAGTTTAACATTCCATTCAACTTTCTAGGAGCATTTTTCATTTAGATAAGAAGAAATGTTCATAAAATGTAACCTAGTTCTTTAAATAATGTATTTATATATCAGATGTTGGGGAACGAGGTAAGTGAGGTGATGACAGCGTATCGTAATCAATCTTTCGTAAGTTTGTGATAACAGACTGTGATAATTCGGCTTGTTTCAACATTTTATTATTAGTAACACAATTTACTGTAATGATTTGGCTTGTTCTGATTATTCTATTAGAGCAACAGTTTTTGCGCCAAGAGAACTTCCAAGTACGCTCGTCCCTGCTCCCTAGCCTACGGCGCTCGGCCTCCCTTCCGTAATGTGGCCACATTAGACGCATTTGATACATTTAAAAATAAGAAAAGCGCGTCCAATCTGCCGGCAAATACGGTACATACATACATGCATACATACATAATGTTCGTACGTATACATGCATGTCTTTGATGTATGTATGTATGTATGTATGTATGTATGTATGTATGTATGTATGTATGTAGTATATATATATATACTATTATATATATATATATATATATATATATATATATATATATATATATAATATATAATATATATATTTACAGGGTGTCCCAAAAGTCACTATACGCTTTCTTTTTTCTATTTCGTTTCGGGTATCATTTGGAGAGACGTGAGGCCATCAGTATTTGACACCTTAGGTCTTACAGTTTTTGTAAGTGTATCATTCCCTTGCCCATGGCTCGCCGTCTGACGTTAGAGCAACGTTTCAAAATTCCCGCCAGGCAGGAAGTTTTTCAGTCCCCCTACTGCATTTCATCTCGCAAGTTTGACAGGGTTCATGGCCGTCACACAGCTCCAACGCGTAGCACAATTATGCTATCCGTAGCAAGTTTCTCGAAAGAGGATCTGTTCTTGACAACCACGAAGGACTGCGCTGGAACTTACTATCACAAAAGCTTGATTCAGTAGATGCTTCAGAGAGTGATAAAGCTCTATCCGTACCGACATTGGGTTCTTCAAAGACTTCAAGTGGAAGATCATGATGTTCATGGTGTGGAAATGTGTCAATCACTCCTCTACAATTACCAAAATGACTCTCAGTTCTTGGAAAACGTGTGGTTCAGCGATGAGTCTATCTTTCATCTCTCTGATCGGGTAAACCAACGCAATTGTCGAATTTGGGGAAAATCAAAACCAGCAGAAATTCTCGAACACGAACGAGACTCTTCGAAGCTGATGGTATGGTGTGCCATGGGCAAGGGAATGATACACTTAAATAACTGCAAAGCCTAAGGTGTTAAATGTTGATGGTCACATGACTCTCCGAATGATACCTGAAACGAAATAGAAAAAAAGAAGTGTATAGTGACTTTTGGGACACGTTGTACACACACACAACACACACACACACACACACCACACACACTAATAATATAATAAAATATATATATAATATATATATATATATATATATATATAATATATATATTTTATATAAATTAGAGATAAACCCACTATTAGGCAAATCAACAGTGAAACATAAACCAATAATAGAAATAAATTAATTAATATAATACAAATATACAAAATATAAATTCAAAATTTAAATTATTTAAATTTAAATTTAAAGTTAAAATTTTAAAAATATTTAATTATTAATTTATACTTATGAATTTATATATATATTATTTTTATTTTTATTATTATTTTTTTAATAAATATAACTATCAAAACGAATTAAAAGTTTAATATAAGATAAAGAGTAAAACCACTACGATCGTTTCCTGCCCATAATCTAATTCGAATAACAATAATTTAAATTCAATTAATAATTCGAATTATGGTTATAGTCAATCTTCAGGTTAATTATAATATTTAATAAATAATCAAACATTTAACAATATTTTTAAAGAAATAAATAAATAATAATTTTTCTTATAAAAAACTCTATTATCAAACTAGAACATTAACGATTGATTATATTCATACATCGATTATAATGTTAAATATTAATTTTTAAGTATTAATTTTTAAGGTAAGAAACCCACAAATAATCTAATCTCAGTTATAGTCAATATCTAATTACATAAATATTGTAAAAAAAAATGACTATTCATATTATTAAATATAATTTCAAGTCAAATAATTATATAATATTGAATACTAACTAAATTATCAATGAAAATATATAAATGTATATAAATATAAGAATTAAGATCTAAAATTATCTCTATCAATAAATATGTATTCACGTATAATAAAGACTTAATAAATTAATTATTCATTATTACTTATAAAAATATTAAAAGATTATAGATGAAATAGATAATTGTAAACAAACAAACAATCTTAAAAGAACGCTATAACTAATTAACGATCCATACATCTCGTTGGCGAACTAATAACTTTCAAAAATCGTATAGTTAAGAAACTAAAATGAAATAATAAAACACTTAATGAAATAATCAATCCGTAGTTATATAGTATCAAATAAATACTACGAATATATTTATCTCTAATTTGATATAAATATATATATTTATACTGTAAAATTGGATTTAATCCTAATCTAATTTTTTCCCTGTAAGTTTGGATTTACTCCCTCCCTATTATTATTATTATTATATTATTATTATTATTATTATTATTATTATTATATATATATATATAAAAACTGAGAATGTGTGTCTGTCTGTGTGTTTCCCTAAAACTTGAGAACTACACCACCAATTTCATTCAAATTTTACACATGCCTTGCTTCTTGCCTAGAGCGAGCCCACAGCAATATCATATCTTCTCCACTATTTCAGTATTACGTGTTAAAAGTGAAACAAAAACATATATCTCTTTGTATGTATATGGGTGTTATATATATATATATATATATATATATTACAAAATATAAGTTATATCTTGAGATCGTTAGTGACAACAACGCTCAAAATATATAACAGACTGGAATAGCAGTGTTCAAATGAGCTGTATACACTTTTTAATCCGAGGGGAGGCAATGCGAGCAGCAACCAAGAGCACTACAAAATCCACAGATAGATCAAACACATACATATATTCATATATTCATTTATATCTACAGAACAGACATAAGCCCGACGTTTTAATATGTAGTAATATCTAAAATATATAAACATCATATAAAAATATATTGTACGCATAAGATCCACTCGACGTTCCATAAGAAATTTAGAAATAAAAATTGCAATAAAAGTTAGAGGTAATAATAACAATTGAATTAAATATAGTAAATATAGTAAGTAGTAATTAAATATATTTTATTTTATTAAAAATATATATTTTATTAAAAATATATAACAATTAAAAGAAAAAATAGCAATTAATATAAGATGTATGAAGGAATTGAACTCGAATATGTGGCTTTGCATGAATGGGAGAAATTAAAATATGAAAAATTTAATTGAGTGCAGAAGTGAATTAGTCCAGTTGGAGCTGTGCGCATACCACTTACTATAGCTGCTAGATTTAATTATATGCTTATAAAGTAGCATTCAGTATCTATGAGAATTTTGGGGAGTACGTAATGTCTGGTCTTTCGCATGTAGCAGGTATGTAATTGTGCATTTGTTTCCGTGTACTATGTGTTGTGTGTTATTGTGCTTCTTATTTGAACCTGTGAGTTGCTGTTTTATTGTTGATTGTTAATTTTTATCGTTAAACGTTATTGTTACATGGTTTTGGGGGTTTTTGTCTGTCTGTGTTGAGACAGACAAGGAAGAAGTGGGCTGCTCCTCCCTAATGGAGAGATGGCCAGACGAAGTATGTTCGAAAGTGTGTCAGATTTATCGACTTCTGAAGAAGAACTTGAAAAGGCGATAAAGAAAATGGACAAGCAATTAGGCTACACATACGCAGGAGCGACAAGAACGGAGGAAAGAGAAATAGTCTTGGCCAAGTTGCCAAGCTACCAGGCATTTATTAAAAAGGTCGGCGGTGAAGTGGAGTTGTCACCGCCACCAAAACGAAGTGAGTAGCATGAACGAAGGACCATCACGTACCGGGTTTATGCCAATGAAAAAAAGAAAATAGAAGTCGTCAGTATCGAGACAATAGTAGAAGCATTAAAAAGAACGGAAGACATAATATTCTTGGCAAGAGGCATAAATTTCGGTACCGTGGTGGTCCAATTGAAGAATGAAAGTGTGGCGAGGAAAATGGCAACGAGAACAGTGAAGACAGAAAAGGTGTTCCTTCTGCCCTCATATCTGGGTAGAAAAACTACTCGGATCAAGGCGGAGAGGATACCTCCTAATGTTGACGGAGAGTGGATAGTGGCAGCCGTAATCAGTGGATGTGAGGAAGAAGTTGACATCTTCCATGCTACAGTGAAAGATGAAGGCTGGAAGGGTGCAGTTTTGGAACTAACGTGCAAGCAGAGGCTGAAATATTGGAACAATTGACTGAGAATATCAGAATGGGAATGTTATTATGAGAGTGTGGGTGGAGGGCAGAGCTCCACGCTGCTACAAGTGTGGCCTGAAAGGTCACATAAGAGCTACTGCCCTCCCCCATCAAAGGAAATTGATGCGGAACCTCAAAGAGAGGTAGTGGCCAACGAGGATAAGTAGAAATCAACGAAGAAAGACACAACGGAAGAGGAGGAGGTACAGAAAGAATGGGAAGAAGGCAGAAGAAGGAGGGAGAGAAGAAGGAAGAAAAATAAATAGTGCTGAACCCCAATCCACCCCAACACAACCCGCACCCTCTGAGACCCACCCTTCTCCTGCAGACAGTGAACCCACCCGCTCCCCACCAACAAGAAAACAAAAAAAAAGAAGCAAATAGACAAGATACCGCAAAAAAACCTGGGCCCAAATTTCTAGGTATTTCGACGTAAAAGAAATATTGAAAGACTATCACTGGTGTGACAAGGACAGTGATAGGTACGCTGTAATCTCGGAAGAACGTATAGAAGAATTCGTGGAAAAATGTAAAAAGAAAAACTATAAATTGTTTAGATTTGAAATAGATGACGAGATAATAACGGAAATGGAAAAGAGATTTGCGATGAAAATAGAGCACGATGTGTATTACATTCAGGATAAAGGACAGGTAAGTGATGCTAGCGGATGGGGCCGTTAGCATCACTTTCATTTTTCATTTATCATTTTCATATTCCATTTTCCATATTTATGTAATTGTGATGTTTCATGTTCTCAATGTTTGTATTGTCTCCTCTGTGTAGCCCTTTATGAGTAATGAAGAAACGATGTGTTGTGTGTAAAATACATCCTGACGAGGGGAGTGTCAATTTTAAATATATGATATGTTTCATATTAATTGGTGCATCTCCGAAACGGCCCGTAGATGAACTTTTATGCATTTTTGTAAATTTGTCTATTTATCTTCTATGTATTTTTCTCTGGAATTTTAATTCGTCTTTTTTAATATGTCATTGTATATTTTATTACCCCAAATTTTTAATTTCACAAATTTATACCAAACTAGCACTATGACCAGGCGTTGCCGGGTCATAATGCTAGTGTATATATATATGTATATATATATGTATGTATGTATGTAATTATATATGTATTTATGTATATATGTAATATATATACAATATGTTTATATATATATATATATATATATATATGTATGTATGTATGTATGTTGTATGTATGTATGAATGAATGAATGAATGAATGAGCAGTAGTTTGGTACTTACTTAATCCATCAGTATTTTTACATCACTTAAAGCCAAACTTGGACTCAACCACTCAATAAAGGTTAAAAGAAATTATTGGGATAACATAACAGCTAAAGGTGGAGCCTCAGTATCGTCCAAATAGACTGTGGCTAAAAGTCCAACAAAACATGAAAGAGCTTTGCACTTACCTCTGTTTAATTCAGTGTAAATGTTGCCTGTCCCAAGCTTCAAAACAATATCAGAATGCTTTTTATTTGACAAATAGCATCTTCGATTACCGACTTCGAAGTCAGTCGACTGACAATATGAGTGTGTTTCACAATGATATAAACACGTCGTATAATTAATATGATTGTATCCAATAACATTGTTACTAGGGAGATAAACCCTGTTAACAATATCCAAGGGGCATTTTCCTGAAAAGAGAAAATGGATAAATGAATTTTTTTCTTCTTTTCATTTTCGTAAACATGAGGGGAGACGCGGTTATAGTGAAGTGTTTTATTATTTCGGATTAATGAAAATTTAGTACTATATTAATTACTTTCGGTAATGAAAAATATTTAGCGAAGAAAAAAGAAGAAGAAAAAGGAGGAAAAGAGGGGGAGGGGAAGGGAGGATGAGGAGAGAAGGAGGAGAAAAAGAAGAAGAAGAAAAAGGAGGAGGAGGAGGGGAGAGGTAGAGAGGAAGTGGAGAAGGAGGAGAAGTAGGAACAGGAGGAGGAGGATGAGGAGGACGAGTGGAGGAGGAAGAGCAGGAGGAAGCAGGAGGAGTATCAGGAGAGGAAGTAGAGACGAGGAGAATATAGAGAAGAAGGGGAAGAAAGGAAGAAGAAGAAGAAGAAGAAGAAAGAGGAGAAAAAGAAGAAAAAGGAAAAAAAGAAGAAAAGGAAGAAGAAGAAAAGAAGAAGAAAAAAAGGCAGAAGAAGAAAAGGAAGAAGCAGAAGAAAAAGAGAAAAGAAGAAGAAGAAGAAAAGGAAGAAGAATAGAAAGAAGAAGAAGAAGAAAAGGAAGAAGAAGACGAAGAAGAAAAATAAGAAGAAGAAGAAAAGAAGAAGAGAAGGAAGAAGAAAAGGAAGAAGAAGAAAAGGAAGAAGAAGAAGAAGAAGAGAAGAGAAAAGGCCAAGAAGAAAGAGGAGGAAGAAATGGAAGAAGAAGAAGTAGAAGAAAAAAGAAGAATAGAAGAATGGAAGAAGAGAAGAATAAGAAAAGGAATAAGAAAGAATAAGAAAAGAAGTAGAATAGGAAGAATGGAATAATAAGAAGAAGAAGAATAAGAAGAAGAAGAAATGGAAAAGAAGAAGAAATAAGAAGAAAGAGAAGAATAAGAAAAGGAAGAAGAAGTAGAGGTAGAAAAGGAAGAAGAAGTATAAAGTAGAAAAGGAAGAAGAAGTATAGAGTAAAAAGGAAGAAGAAATAGAAGTAAAAAGGAAAAGAGAAGAAGAAGAAGAAAGTAAGTAAAGAAGAAGAAGAAGAAAAAATAAGAAGAAAGGAAGAAGAGGAAGAAGAAGAATAAGAAGAAGAGAAAAAGAAGAAGAAAAAGAAGAAGAAGAAGAAGAAGAGAAGAAAGAAGACAGGAAGGCACCGGGGATGTTTAACATATGAGAGCGATAAAACACTGCTCTAAAATTTATCCAAAATCATCGGAAATGAAGACATCACATGGAACAAAAAATAGCTGACAAAGTGTTGGACTATATCCGAATAAGTAATACTCACTGAAATTTATTTCTATTTTCCAAATGAAATGATGTATTTTAACTGGATATCATCTCCACTGTCGCACAGCACATGTAAACACGCTTGATACATTACGATCCATGAACACCAGACCAACTCCGGCCCCAAACATCATGTACAAAAAAATTACAAATAAATTAAATAATACCGGTCTTATTGAACCCATGAATAACAATGCGGAAGTACGTACTTTAAACTTGTTACACAAAAAGTACGAAAAACTACACGTGCAAAACTATTTGACATCAGAAATGACCGGACCGGTACCCTACGAAAATGATGACCGTCAAAATAAAGCGCCGGACATTGTTTCTCATGTCCCGCAAATAAAACCGAAAGGGCATAAACGGACACGTGAGGAATATATTTCAATCCTACATGCTTATTTTACAGCAGTCCTCTACTCAAAGAAAGAAAGCAACACAACATATACATATAAATATGGAAGAAAAATAACCTAAATAAAGACTTGGATACAGCAATGAACCCTAATAAACTAGTTAACATACGAAGATATATTCTCATACGGAAAAATATATCAGAAATAGAAATAGAACACTTGAAAGGAAAATACACCAGGAAAATGTAGATAGTAGCCACATAACAATGCCAAATAGTATAGACACTGAGATAGTAAAACACGAAGACAAACGTAACATTTCCAGCAAAAGCGAAGTAAACAAAAAACAACAAACCCGAACCGTAGGGATGTATAATAATGTACAAAAAGTACCAATCCAGAACACCGCAGGCAAACATATGAATGAGAAGGAAGGCGAAGCAAATCTAAAGCCGGGAAACAACGAAGGGGAACCTAATGATTATGATACTATAAAGATGAGAATAATCAAAGAACTTAAAACCACAGATCTCAGAATGCACCACTGACTATACCAAAAATCAAAATAGACAATAACACATCAATAATAAAAAGCATAACCCTGGCCGTTACGGAACTAATAGCCACAGAAACAAATGGCAATATCACTGAGCTAAATGACATAATATATGTAGAAGCCACTGCACGCACGAAAGGAGCTGGATGCTCCCTCAAACCCATCCAAACAGGAGTACGACCACCCAAACAAACCCTGTGGATAAATAATATCCATAAAAAGTATTTGTCGATTGTTAACGAAATTAGTAGACAATCAAAACTACTAAGTAACAAGAAGAAAACAAAAATACTGTGCAAATACATTACAGAAGAAGATTTACCTGAGGTAAAAGAAAAGCTAAAGCAAGATATACTTGCAAAAGCACAAATGATCCACCGGTATGGGAAACGCCAACGTTTCTTTGAACAAAACAAACAGTTCAACTCCAACCCCCAAAAATTCTACCAAGAACTTGTCAAAAATAAAACAAGCATCAATGCAGCACCAACAGCAGAAGATGTGGAAGGATTTTGGAAAGAAATATGGTCGGCGAATGAACAACCTCAGAAAAGGACTAATTAAACAACGAACATACCACCTGAGCAACTCTGGCCCCCAATAACAATTGAAGAGGTCACCCAGGCACTGCAAAGACTAAGCAACTGGAAGGCACCTGGGCACGACAAGATCTCCAACTTCTGGTTAAAATATCTTACAGGTACACGCAAAAAGCTGGCTGAAAACTTTAATGACATACTAGCAGAGCCAGAGACAATGCCTGAATGGCTCATGAAATGGAAATATATCCTAATTCTCAAATCTACTGAAACGGCAAACCCACAAAACTACAGACCTATAACCTGTCTCCCTACAATGTACAAAGCCTTTACTGAAGTAATATCGCAAAGATTGAGCAAACATCTAGAAGAAAACAACCTGTTTCCAGAAGAGTAGAAGGGATGCTGCAAGGGCTCATACAGCTGTAAAGATCAATTAATGATCAACAAAACCATAACTGAAGACTGCCGCAGAAAGAAGAAAGGCCTCAGTATTGCCTGGATCGACTACCGAAATGCGTTTGATAGTATTCCCCACACATGGATCCTCAAAACACTAGCCATGAACAAGGTAGCACCAATAATTATAAAATACATAAGACGCTCTATGAATAAATGGCAGACAGTGCTACAGCTCCAAACAAAAGAAGGACTCGTGAAAACTAAAGCCATTCCCATTAGAAGAGGAATATTCCGGAGAGACACGCTTTCCTCACTCCTTTTCTGCTTGGCACTGACACCTCTATCTGACATGCTAAATAGAACTGGATGCAGATACAAATGTTACGGCAAAACAATCAGCCATCTTTTATATATGGATGACCTAAAACTATACGCTACAATGTGGAGGCTTGTGGCTAGTGGAGGCGCGTGGCTTAGTGGTTAGGGTGTCAGCATCATGATCGTAAGGTTGTGGTTTCGATTCCTTGACCGGGCGAAACGTTGTGTTCTTGAGCAAAACACTTCATTTCACGTTGCTCCAGTCTACTCAGCTGGCACAAATGAGTAACGCTGCGATGGACTGGCGTCCCATGCAGCTGGGGAACACATACGCCATGGAAACCGGGAAACCGGGCCCATGAGTCTGGCTAGGCTTTAAAAGGGTGCATTTATTATTGTGGAAGCACATGGCCAAGTGGTTAGGGCAGCGGACTCGCGGTCGAGGGAGCAATTATCATTATGGACTCTGCTGATAAACGGATCTGTCTCACATACGACAGCAGCTTTTCGACATAATTCCACAAGTCAGCAATGCCCGGAAATTGAACCAGTTCATGCAGAACGGTTTCGTCGCACTGTAGGCACCTCGGACAAGCCCATCTGACAGTACAACCATGTTTGTAGAGTTTATTTTGAACGAGTAGCGCCCTCCGCTAGCACTGCCAGGACAAAAGATATCTGGATATTATCAATAGTAGCCCCCGATCGAAAAGTCCTCCGCAATAGACTAGCTATTTCGTTTTAGTTGACGCCCAGGTTCTCCCCGAGGACATCATCGCACTTCCCCACTACTAATTCTCTGTAAATAGCTAAAGTGGCCCATCCACATGTCCTATTGCCCAACTGGTACAGGACAGTGAGCGCCTGACAATATTTTAAGTACCAGGTGCCCAGTCTCGGCCTATCCTTTACCCAGAACTGCAGCTCTGTTTGGAGACGAATCCACATAGGGTAACCTTCGCTGCAGGTGGCACAACCTGGGTGCGTGTCTGCTCATTAAAAACTATGGCATGCCTATGCCGCCACGCAAAGGAAGTTGGCGGCAGACCGACCGCCTGACCATTGGAACGCGTCCTTTCTACATGAAAAGAAACAGGATACACTCCAGTCTAATCAAGCGGTAACTGGGATAAGGCATGTCGGTCAGACTATAAATAATAACAGAGTAATGTAGGCATGTGCCACCTTTGCCCGACCTTTCAGGGACAACTTCCTCTCTCCCCATTTCTTGGTAAGACAGCCGCCCCTCTCTTCCTCACCTCTTTCCAATTCTTATCCACGTGGAGGTTGGGACCAAATCAGACCCCGGGCGGTTTAACAGGTCCATCAGTCAAACGTCCGACGACGCCGTCCGAGAGCATCGATCTGCTTCTCCAGATGCCCAGTCGCAAGTCCACCGACTCCTCGGCATTGATTTTAGCCCCAGCAACCGATTCATATTCCTTTACAATGGAGCCGACCGTCTCCCCTGCAGAGGCACTCGACACTGCCCTCCCGAGTCCAATTTCGAAAGAGAGGCCACTTAACTGTTCCAACTTCCACAGAAGTGGCTCGAGAGCCAGTACGATACTAAACGGTTGCGAAAGGTGACCATTTATTTTGCCCACCGAGCAAGTGTCACTGTGCATTACAGTAATCCAGCCTCTGAGAACGGGTTCGAAACCGGCTGCTTTCAGGACGGCTTCAAAATAGCATTGGTTGATCCTATCGAAAGCTTTCGATTGATCTAAATTGGTCAGCTTTAGTCCCAGCCGTCTCTACGATGTAGAGTTGTCGTGGATAGACCTGCTCGGAATAGCTCACATTTGTGCCTCCCCGACCAGACTACCGACGACAAAGGCCAACCTTTTCGCTAACACTTTGGCCAAAATCTTAAACTCTGTGGTTAGCAGAGTTATGGGCTGAAATTCCCCAACATGTCCCCATTGTCGGTGTCCTTTCTCAGCAGTGTTACTACAACCCGGTTAAGAGCCCTAGGAATTCTCCTGTTCTGCTGTCAGTTGCTGTAGACATCTTCCAAGAGGTTGCGAAACAAATCTGGCATGAATACACAGAATTCGTAGGGCAAACCTTCCAAACCGGAATATGCGACTTATGCAATCGCTCATCGCCTCCCGTATTTCAGGGGTTGTAATCGGCTGTTGCAGAATTTCGCGTCCGTTATCGAGACCCACCACCCTACCAAAACAGTCGCGCAAAGTTGCCACATTACGCCTCTTCTACTCTTCTACTCGGGCGCATCCAAGAGTTATTGTTTCTTCGTGCATTACAGTGCGCTCCCTAGGTTTGACAAATCAAACGTCGTTCTTGAAAAATAAGTCAAGAGCCAATCTCGCCGCCAACATGTCGATTGCTCTTCCTAAATGCTTCTTCTAGCTTCCTAACAGGGTCTCCGCCTACTCTAGATTTCCTTATCGCTAATTCTCTATTAATGTTTCTATTCTAGAAGCATTTTTCGGAGTCATCCACCGTCAGTTGTTGACGATTGAACCCGTCAACTCCGGACGGACTAACTTACTAACACATCTCTGAAAGCTTGGCGCACAGGGAACTACAAAATAATAAACGTGCTTGATTTTCATCTGAAAAATAAAGCAAGCGAGAGAAAAGAGATGGAAGAAGAAGAAGAAGAAGATAGAAAGAAAGAAGAAGAAGAAGAAAGAAAGAAAGGTGATCAGAATTGTGAATATTTTGATTTGATCCAGTTTTAGGATTTTCATTCGTTTATGGATGAGTTACCCAATTTGGTTCCAAATTTCTTCATTTTCTACGTGAAAAAAATTAAATCTGTGTTTCACACATTCAGTTAATCTTCTGTAATTATTTTACGTAATTTAAGTAAAACTGGTATCATATCCTCATATAGTGTAAGATATCTTTTCGTCTCCCTCACAGACTAATGTCATCTACACACAATTTAGATATTACACCCCAGACATGCATTATTTTCATCATCAAAGATATTGAGAATATTCACTGACAGTCACGTGACAAAAACCTAAACACACAACCTTTTGACAAAACGTTGCCTTTTCTCTTTTCTCCTTGGTAATCTTGTGTCTCAATCCCAAAATCTATGCTAAGCGCATCAATCAAACCTTTATTAGAACTTTCACTCTCTGAAACGAAAACTCTACAAACAATTTTTTATCCACAGACACCATTCTACATTGACCAGAGAAATCGTAGAGACTTTTCAAATGCCGACAGTATTGTCTCTCTTTGGACTAAAACACAGAATACAAGTCAAGGAATAAAATAAACCCAGAAGATTCAAATTTGTTTACCGTCTCTATACTTGGTCGGCACAGTTCTTCTCAACTGATAAAAATAGGCATTATTTTCCATTGTTAGAATTTTCTCTGTTGAGTCATCTTCGTATAAAATACATCTTGGGCTTATCGTTCTGCTCACGAAGGATTTACATGCAGAAGTTTCAAAACAATTCTTCGAACAGTTGAAGTCATCCACATCAAGTGTCATCAATGTTTTAGCATCTTTCAGATCACAGTGTTGTACTTTTATAAAATACGTCAGATATTCAACTGTAACAAAAGCCAGGCAAATTAAACAACCCAAATAGGAAGACGTAAATAAAATATTGTGAAAATATATAATATAAAGAAAGAGAATATTAAATGTTTGACGATCAACATCGGTATGTTTACTAGGAAGAAGTGATAAAGTTGTTACTACCATAGTGTAGGTACAAG
Organism: Octopus sinensis; assembly: GCF_006345805.1. Classification (NCBI taxonomy): domain Eukaryota; kingdom Metazoa; phylum Mollusca; class Cephalopoda; order Octopoda; family Octopodidae; genus Octopus; species Octopus sinensis. The sequence goes on along the minus strand of NW_021833450.1, from coordinate 6,184 downwards.
GCATCTTGGAATATATTATCTGTTTAATAAATATGAGTTTTTAAAGTTGTTTAATTCTCATATTTAAATGACTCATATGTTATGTTCTATAATGTTCAGCGGTTGTGCATTGTAAAGTTTGCCCCAGTATCAGCACTTTGTCAAATTTAACAAAATGCTTAGAAACTGACGAAACACTGACGACGAATGAAAATATGTTCAGAATTGAATTCGTCATTATTCGGCGGTTTTATCTTGAACTTAGAATTTTAAATTTTCTTTTCAACTAATTTACTCTGAGAAGGAAAATATTTTCCTATACTGAACTTATAAATTACAATTTTGCGCTGTGATTTTTATAATGTTTATAGATATAGGTCTATATATTGATATAAATCTACTCACGTCCATTTCCAAATGTCAATGAGATGTAGAAGAGAACTGCAACGAAAATTTATTTTGTAAAATATTTTATATTCCATGTCCACGTTTAGCATTAATTTACAAACATTAAAGACGAAAAGATTAAGAAAGAGAAGTGTTATATGCATAATTCGATAATAAATACGACGATGACCACCACCACATCATCACCATAAAAATATAATGCGAGAGTTGACCACATTCTTACTGCTGATCCATTCCTTGTCAAACCCAATTATGTTCTTAGAAGGAATCTATGTCCACTGGATCATGTACCATCATTTGGAGACAAGAACGGTTAGGAGGGATAAAACATCAAAGACGATACATAATAACCACCTGACCACAATCGGGGAAATGACAGACAAAGATATCAAAAAGAATCGTACAAGGATAAATTTATCAAAGAATGAAACAATAATATTTGTACTCAGATTGATATCGCAATTACTTTTTGCAAAAACATTTCCTGGTGAGAGATGTGGAAACTGTCAATATTCACGATCCATGAATTTAAAATGAACAAGAATCAGGTATGAATTTGAAAACGATATGACTGAAGTACAAGTAAAAGCCATATCAACGATATTCTCAGTTCAAAAGATGATCCAGTTAAACCTGGCCCACGTGGTACGCAAGACACTTTCAATTTAGCCGTACATCTCAAATAGTTCCCTATATAATCACCGACCAATAAAATATTTACATTTTACACAACACATACTGTAAAGAATCACAGCGAAACAATGTACACAACACATTCTCCAGACATTAACTGATCCAATAAAATATTCATATACATATAAGAAATTAAAATTAAATGCAAACCTCTCAAATGAAATGCATCCAAAGATATTTTTATTCATGCATAATATATATATATATATACATATCATATATATCTATCTATATATATATATATATATATATATATATATATATATATATATGCATGCATGTATATATATATATATACGTATATATATGTTGTATGTGCATATATATATATATATATATATATAAATACATATGCACATGTATATATATACATACATACATATATATATTTTTTCTAGTTTCAGCTCAGAGCTGCGGCCATGCTGATGCACCGCCGTTTTGTGCTATATATATATATATATATATATATATATATATATATATAATATATATATATATATATATATACATATATATATGTGTGTTTGTGTGTGTGTGTATGTGTGTGTATGTGTATGTATGTATATATGTATGTATGTATGTATGTATGCATGTATGTGTTTGTATATGTATATATATGTATATATATATATAATATATATATATATATATATATATATTATATATATATATATATATTATATATTATATATATATATATATATATATATATATATGTAAAGAAAAAGTCAGAATTTTGGAAAAAAAATTCTTTTATTTCGTTCCTCTCTCTCTCGAACTTGTCAAATACAATTTTGTGAATGTCCAAACAGCTTGTTCATTTATATAAAACAGATATTTTGGGGGTTTTGTTTAGAAGAGAATAGTGTTTTTGTTTTTTGGGGGGGATAGGTGAGGTTCTTTGATGATTGCTTCCTCTTCTGGGACAAATCGAATGAAGATCTGACTATATTTAACTATATACTGAACACACTTCACCCATCCATCAAATTCACGACAGAATCCAGTTGCAATGAACTACCATTCCTGGATATCCACATAAAAATACAGAACTTCACAGTCACAGCAGATATATATTTTAGAAAAAATCTGACACACACCAATATTTAATTTCTACTCTTGCCATCCTTCGCACATCAAAAGGAACATCCCATAGAGCATGGCATCCCATAGAGCATCTGTGCTATAGTATCTGGCCCCAAAATACGTGAAATCCGACTCAACGAACTCAAAAGCTTCCTCACCATTCAGAAATACCCCTTAGGATTAATTAATGAGGGAATTAAAAAGACGATGAAACTGACCATCACCCAACTACGGACACTTAAGGAAAAAGTTAATGAAAACACGATTCCGTTCGTTAACACACACAGTCCTGGAATAACCAACATCTTTCACACCATAAAATCGAACCAGTCTATACCCCTACAAAGCCCCAAAATGAAAAATCTGATTGAAAAAACACCTTACGGAATAGTAGATACCAACCAAAAAAATCTTAAAATACACCTCACAAGGGCAGAATTCAAATCAGAGAATGAATCGGAATTCTTAGTAAAAGAATGAAGAGATAGGAGATGTGGAGATAGGAGATGTGGAACATGCAACAACATCAACAACTTCTAATACTTGGAAAGTGGTTCCCACATAAAATTCAAGAGCGGACCCCTTTTCAAAATAAATGCAGATATGAACTGCAAAGCACAAAACTTCATATACTGCATAACCTGTTCAAACTGCAAGGAAAATTACATTGGCGAAACAAATAATTTCCTCTGCCAACGTGCAAGAATCCACAGGCAACATATCCGACAAGAGGAATTACGCAAGATTCCATTGAGTAAGCATCTGGAAATATGCGGCGACGGAAAATTCAAAATTTTTCCCTTTTACAAATGTTCACGGAACGATCCGCAATACCGAAAAGCAATGGAAGTACATTTCATCAAAACATTCTCTCCAAAGTTGAATGTTTGAAAGAAAAGCAGAGACAGTAGGTTTCGTAAATGTTTTACTAATATTCTCTAACGCAAAATTATGAGGCATGATTGGAGTTACACAGGATAAACATGGACATGTTCCCAAACATACGCACACACACTCACACACGCACACAGAAACATGCACACACACACGCACGTACACACACACACACTTCATCAAGGAATCATATCTATGTGTAGCATTGGGATGTTCTAGCTTTACGTATATATAAGTATGTGTGTATGTGTGTATATATACTTTGATACTTTGATAGGTTTCGGCCATTATTGGCCCAGGCCATGTCTAACTTAATAGCACCACCTGGTGAAGTCTTTCAAGTCAGAATTTGGGCAGTATGGCCCACTCAAGTAGAGAGTTATTGTTTACAGAGACATATCCGGGTGTAGGGGGTTTATCCGGGATTTCTTGAAGGAATCTGTCCAAAGACTTCTTGAACCCTATAGGGTCAGTTTCTGTTTTAATGTGTTTTGGTGTAATGTTAAAGAGAGCGGGGCCAATTGAGGTGAAATAATTGTGCCGTATTGTTGTTATGAGATGAGAGTGCGATTTTTGTTTTGGGCGGATGGCACGGGGCCCAAGCCTTGGATGTACCTTAAAGGTGATGCCAACATCATTTGGGCAATGCTGATGGAATATTTTCCACATCATTCAGATGATGTAGCGCTCACGACGACGTTGGAGAGAATAGAGTTTTAGCTTTTCTAGTCGACCCCAATAGTCGAGGCCTGTCATGCCATCTATCTTTTTTGTGATTGCCCTTTGAGGTGCTTCAAATTTTATGGTACTTTGTTTTGTGTGGGGAGACCACAGTGGACAACAGTATTCAAGGTGGGGTCGGGCAAAAGTGGAGAAGAGAAGGATAATGGTGTGGATATCTCTCGACTGGAAAGTTCTGAGAATCCAGGAACACATTCTGCGGGCCATGTCAACTTTGGTGTTTATATGAGTGGCCCAGCTTATGTTGTCCACAATTACTCCCAAGTCTCTGATGTTGTTGGATGCCACGAGAGTTTCACCTGAAGGAAGGGAGTATGGGAGTTTCAGGGCATCCTCTTTTCCAAAGTGGATTAACTCAAATTTATCCTCGTTCAGCAGCATATTGTTTTTTTTCTGCCCATTGGATAACAGCCAGTAGATCTGACTGAAGGCATGTCCGGTCACTCGCCTCATTTATGACCTTCTGTAGCTTGGAATCATCTGCAAAGATTTTTATGTTGCTGTGCTTGATGATGTCATTAATGTCATTAATGTAGATGATGAAAAGAAGTGGGCCCAGCACAGTGCCTTGCGGAACGCCACTACTGACTTTGGCTGGGCTTGATTTTACCCCTTCAACTACAACATGTTGAGATCTGTCTGTCAGGAAACACTTGATCCATTTCAGTAACTTTCCAGAGACACCAATGCTGGATAGTTTTTTCAATAGGATCTTGTGATCAATCCTGTCGAAGGCCTTACTGAAATCAAGGTAGATGACATCGGTGTTGGAGCCCTCTCCCAAAGCTCTCAAAATGTCATCAAAGTGATGCAGGAGCTGCGTTAGGCAGTCCCTTCCATTACGGAACCCATGTTGGTTAGAGATCAGCCGTCTGTTGCTTTCCAGAAATTGGGTTATTCGAGATCTCACCACCCTCTCAAATACCTTGATGATATGAGAGGTGAGTGAGATCGGACGGTAGTTCACTGCAAGGGACTTGTTTCCTTTTTGAAAACTGGGACAACAGACTGGGACAGAAGGTTTTTGGAATATAGCCAGCATCCAGTGAGTTTCTCCACAGATTAGCAAGGGGAGATGCAAGTTGGTGTCGACACACCTTCAGGACACAAGCAGGGAACCTATCGGGGCCTACTGCTGAATTGTGTTTTATTTCGTTTATCGCCGCTAAGACATCAGGGGCACTAAACGTTATGTCCGATATAGTGTGTTGGGGGGTGACATCACTGATACAGCCCAGATCGGCCATATCAGGATTGCTGAAAACAGAGCAGTATTGTTTCTGCAGTATCTCGGCCATGGATTTGGCATTATCTTGGAGAGTGCCAGTTTCATCAATTAGAGGGCCAACAATGGAGACAGTGACCCTGCGTTTCCTCGCAAATGAAAAGAACACTTTGGGGTTGAGTTTGATTTTTTCAATGGCCCACTTCTCCTCAGCTGATCTTTGGTTATTGATGAGGGTCTTCATGCATTGTTGGAGGTTATATTTTTTGGATTCAAGCAGTGCGATAGCCGTCGAATGTGTGTGTTGCTGTTGGCAGTACTTTAGTTTGTTAATTTTTTTGTTTGTTCTTTTTATTTTTCTGATAATAGTTTTTTCTGTTTTGGGGGATTCTGCACTTTTTGTTCACAGGTCTTGGTGGGGAGTGTTTTGCACATATATATTCGTTTTATTTTATTTACTGATTGATTTTTCAAATTGTTAATTTGCAAATATTATACTAATGTATTTTCATGCAGAACTAAGCCTTATCAAAACATTCCCTCCAAAAATGAATGTTTGGAATGGGTATATTCTAAATATAACACAAAGAGGAGAAAAAGAAAGAAAGGAGGAATAAAGAAGAGGATAAGAAAGAAAGCAAAAAAGACTTTCAGTGATGACCAAACCACACCTGTTTTTATTTTAAATTTTTATTTATTTTTTTAAGACGTCACCATCCTTAAATTCTTTCCAATACAATGGTAAAAGGAAAACTAATTAAATAAATGAATGAATGGTGAATAGGAAGGTGGATACCCCTTCTCTCTCTCTTACCTTCTACTCATCTATCTATCTATCTATCTATCTATCTGACTATCTATATAACTAACTATATATCTATATATCTATCAATCTATCTATCAGCCTATCTACCTACCTATATTTCTATCTATCCATCTCCATTGTCTTGGAACCTCACCCAAAAACAAAAACAATGTTCTCTTCTAAACAAAACCCAAAAAAACATCTGTTTTATATAAATGAACAAGCTGTTTGTACATTCACAAAATTGTATTTGACAAGTTCTAGAGAAGAACGAAAGCGTTAATAATAATGAAGAAATAAAAGGATCTTTTTCCAAAATTCTGGCGATTTTTTTTCTCGATATTCAATTCAGT
>NW_021833449.1:65000-87945 GCF_006345805.1 Octopus sinensis | reverse complement strand
ATTGGTCGGCCCGGGGCTATAGCAGAAGACACTTGCCCAAGATGCCACGCAGTGGGACTGAACCCGGAACCCATATTGATGATAATAGATATAAAAATGACTTCATTGGCCTCAAGGCCTGGAAAGGTTTGATGAAATAAAATACACGTTAATCACACGAGTAACAGAGGAAAGATGCCGGAGCAATAATTTATATTAAAACGGGGGAAGGAGTGATATATGCTATACAGCAAAGAGGGGAAGAAGTTTTTAAATTTATGGAAAAGTATAACATAAACAATTACGCATAATAAAGGAGTTTAATAAAACAGTAAGAGACAAGACAAATATATGATTTAAATGTTCATTTACATTCCTCAGGGCATCGTACATCTTCCATTGTGTGTATGCCTTTCGTTGCTATCTAGGCAGGCCTTCTAGAGAGGAGAAGTATCATGGATGAGGTCGCAAATAGCGACGAAAGGACTTTAATAATCAACCGATTGCTTGTTTAGCTAAAACGTTAAACAAACCTCTACTATAGCCTCGGGCTGACCAAAGCTTGGGAGTGGATTTGGTTGACAGAAACTGAAAGAAGCCCGTCGTATATATGTATATGTATATATATATATATGTGTGTGTATACGTATATATATATCTATATATATATATATATATATATATATATATATGTATCTCTCTCTTTCTCTTTTACTTGTTTCAGTCATTTGACTGCGGCCATGCTGGAGCACCGCCTTTAATCGAGCAACTCGACCCCGGGACTTATTCTTTTGTAAGCCCAGTAATTATTCTATCGGTCTCTTTTGCCGAACCGCTAAGTAACGGGGACATAAACACACCAGCATCGGTTGTCAAGCAATGCTAGGGGGACAAACACACGCGCGCATATATATATACATACATATATACGACGGGCTTCTTTCAGTTTCCATCTACCAAATCCACTCACAAGGCATTGGTCGGCCCGAGACTATAGTAAAAGACACTTGCCCAAGGTACCACGCAGTGGGACTGAACCCGGACCATGTTGTTGGTAAACAAGCTACTTACCACACAGCCACTCCTGCGCCTATATATGTATATGCATATATATATATGTGTGTGTGTGTATACGTTTTGTGTGTCTGTGTTTCCATTGAAATCAAACGCTGATTTCATAAAACGGAAAAAGTGAAAATTATAAATAATATGGGTGGCTTATTTGCAATTTTACAACCTAAATGCAGAAATATTAACTTCACTAACGTGACAAAAGGCAGTAAGCAGCGCCGTAATTGCTAGAAATAAGAGTCAAAGCAACTCAGTAGTTATTGATAGGGTCCCTCTGTCACTTTAGTGTCGTCTATATCTTGGCTTACACACACACATACACACACTCACTCACACACACACACACCACACGTATACATACATTCATAAATACATATATACATATATGTAAATACATACATACATATATGATAGATAGTAAATAATATATAGTATAGTATATATATTTGTGGATTTGGTAGACGGAAACTGAAATAAGCCCGTCGTATATATATATATATATATATATATATTGTTGACATCCTTTTTGTCTCGGGAGACAATGGAGTTGCGCATAAAATAGTCCAGTCCGGCTTTTACATTTCATGTCCTAATATATTTCCTGCTGTGGCTGTGTAGTCCTATCCTGGACAAACACTCCCTCTGGCATGTACTGCAAATGTAGCGAAGACTGTTCCTGGCTGGTTGTAGTGTCATAGTTTATTGTTGACGTCTTTTCTTGTCTTTCCATTTCTCCTCTCTCCTCTCTCTCTTCACTCCTTTATATTCCCTCTTTTACGGTACGTCGCCAATCTCCACGGTTGCCGGCAACTGCTCCCAATGCTAATAGATGAATGTTGGCAGGCCTTCATGTCCTTTTGCAAACATCCTTGTAACGTAAGAACGGTCTACCCACAGACCTAGTAACCCTAGCAAGCTCTCCGTAGAGTATGTCCTTGGGGATTCTGCCATCTTTCATACGGCTAACATGTCCAAGCCACCTCATGCGTCTTTGTGTGAGGAGTGCAAACATGCTTGGTATTCCTGCTTGCTTGAGGACATCTTTGTTGGGGACATGATTCTGCCATTTGATACGGAGGATTTTCCGGAGGCAGCGCAGGTGAAAGATGTTTAGGCGACGCTCTTGGCGTGTGTATAGCGTCCAAGTCTCACTTCCATACAGTAGAGTGCTAAGTACACATGCCTGGTAGATCTTCATTTTCGTGGTCTTGGTCAGCTTATTGTTGTCCCATGCCCGTTTGGAAAGTTGGGCCATCGCAGCAGCTGCCTTGCCAATGCTATATGAGCTCAGCGTCAAGGGATAGGTTGTTGGTGACGGTAGAGCCAAGATAGGTAAACTTCTCACACTCCTGTAATCTGTGGTCTCCAATATGTATGTTTGGGATGTCCGATGTAGCCTGACCCATGTGTTGGTCTTCTTAAGGTGATAGCTAAGCCAAAGTCGTTACATGCTTGCTCAAAACAGTTAATGAGCCTTTGGAGGGCTTCTTCTGTGTGTGATACCAGAGCGGCATCATCAGCAAATATATATATATAGGTTAGTATGTTAGTGTGTCTGTGTCTGTCCCCCCCAACATCACTTGACAACCGATGCTGGTGTGTTTACGTCCCCGTCACCTAGCAGTCCGGCAAGAAGGACCGATAGAATAAGTACTAGGCTTACAAAGATTAAGTTCTGGGGTTGATTTGCTCGACTAAAGGCGGTGCTTCAGCATGGCCGCCGCAGTCAACTGAAAATAAAGAATAAAAGAATATATATATATATATATATATTCATGTCCCAAGAAAGGATATGGAACATGAATAACTACAACTACTATAACATCATACCCCATACATAGGCATCTACAGATACGTATATACACGCATATGTACATACATGCATATATATATGTATGTACGTATACATATACATACATACTCTCACACTTACGAAAACACATATATCTATTATAAATTTCGATGGAATATCTGTCAAAAATGTCTTAAGATACAAACAATTAACCAGAACTTAAAAACTCAAAATGAAAACCATGGGAACAATAAACGTTATATTTTGACCTCGTTTCAAACAGTTATTTTAGATTTCAATTTCCGATGAAGTGACGGCCATTTGTTATAAGTTTTATATGTCCATTATGGAAATATGTTTTCAATAGTTATTTAAACACATGCGTGTATGCGTGTGTATATGTATGTACACACACACACACACACACACAACACACACACACACACATATATATTTATATATATATTTATGTGTGTGTGTGTATACTTATAAATTGAGGATACCATCATTAAAATGATTGTATCAATGGCTAGCGTAAAAAATATACGACCATATCGGTAGAATTGATTTTTAAGTATATAGTTATAAAAATATGATTATATTTATATACTCAATATATATAGGCGCAGGAGTGGCTGTGTGGTAAGTAGCTTGTTTACCAACCACATGGTTCCGGGTTCAGTCCCACTGCGTGGCACCTTCGGCAGGTATCTTCTACTATAGCCTCGGGCCAACCAAAGCCTTGAGAGTGGATTTGGTAGACGGAAACTGAAAGAAGCCCGTCGTATATATGTATATATATATATATAATATATATATATATATATGATATGTGTGTGTGCGTGTGTGTTTGTGTGTCTGTGTTTATCCCCCTAGCATTGCTTGACAACCGATGCTGATGTGCTTATGTCCCCGTTACTTAGCGGTTCGGCAAAAGAGACCGATAGAATAAGTACTGGGCTTACAAAAGAATAAGTCCCGGGGTCGAGTTGCTCGATTAAAGGCGGTGCTCCAGCATGGCCGCAGTCAAATGACTGAAACAAGTAAAAGAGTAAAAGAGAAAAGAGAGAATATATATACAGAGAGTGAGAGAGACAGGGGGGAGAGTATATATATATATATATACACATATACATATTTGTGTGTGTGTGTGTGTGATACAAGTGTGGAATGTGTAACGCACATAATTTATAAGGTGTACAAAAATGTCAGTGACCCGGTTAGAATTAAGTGAAAGGGATTACTTAAATGCAAGCATGCTTATGCACAGGTCAAATCAATATATATACTGAATCTCTATCTATCTATCTATCTATCTATCTATCTATCTATCTATCTATCTATCTATCTATCTATCTATCTTATGGACGGACAATAGTCACATCGGCTCGTAGCATGTTGTGCAACAACCAATACATTCGGATGTGCAAATTCTTTGCACGGGAAACTTGCCCTGTGTGGCGTATTTCCCCATTTTGTAGAATCTGCTTTCGGCTTTCTTAGCCATTTCTGTTTTGGTGTCTTCAAGCCTTGAAGTCGTCGTTCAAAAAGAACGCTAGTCTCCTTGACAACGCTTACGACGTTGATTTCCTTACCCTGCCTTCCCCACAGCTTCATGAAGGAGAGAAGGGGGGAGGAGCAAGACAGGTGCAGGTGTGAGCATTGGACGCCAACTCCGCCACCGACAGAAAGAAAAACTGGAAGAAACCAGACGACAGCTTCACAGTCAAAGACTACGACTACGGACAACTCTGCCACAAACACCACCACCATTACCACCACAGCCACCACCACCACTACCATCACTACTACGACGACGACGACGACGACGACCACCACCACCACCACCACAGCCACCACCACCACTACCATCACCACCATCCACCACCACCACTACCACCACGACGACCAGCACCACCACCACAGCCACCACCACCACCACCACCATCGTCACCACCACCACAGCCACCACCACCACCATAACCACCACCACCACCACCACTACCACAACGACGACCAGCACCACCACCACCACCACCACAGCCACCACCACCACCACCACCCCACCACCACACCATCACACCACCATAACCACCACCACACATCACCACCATCCACCACCACCCTACAGCCACCACCCCACCACCACCACCACCACCACCACCACCACTACCACCACCCCAACGACGACCAGCACCACCAGACCACACCAACTACCACCACCAACCCCCACCATCACCACCACCACCACCAAGCCACCATCGCCACCCACCACCACCACCACCACCACCACCACCATCACTACCACGACGACGACGACCACCACCACTACTACCACAACGACGACGACACCACCAACCACCACAGCACCACCACTAGACCACCACCCCATCACCACCACCATCACCATCACCAACACCACCACCACCACCACCCACACCACCACCATCACCACCACACCACTACACCACACCACCTACCTACCACCACCACCACCACCATCACCACCACCATCACCATCACCACCACCACACCACCACCACCACCGTCACCACCACCACCACCACGGCCACCACCACCACCACCACCACCCCACCACCACCATCGCCACCACCATCGCCACCACCTCCACCATCACTACCACGACGACCACGACGACCACTACCACCACAACGACCACCACCGCCACCACCACCACCACCACGGCCACCACCAACACCATTACCACCACCACCACCAGCATCACTACCACGACGACGACGACCACCACCACCACAGCCACCACCACCACCACCAACAACAACAACAACGATATCGCCGTTTTGCCGTCTCCCATAACTGCCAACAACAACACCGCTACTACTACAACCTCAACAACTACAAGTGACACCAACACTACCACCAATACTACCACCGAAAACGAATCCAATTTTTCACAAGCGTTAAAACAAAAAACAACAACACACTACTAAACTTCAAAAGTTTGTGTTCGGATAATATTTATTATGTAAAAGTTGTGCAACAACCAATACATTCGGTTGTGCAAATTCTTTGCACGGGAAACCTGTCCCGTGTGGCGTGTTTCCCCATTTTGAAGAATCTGCTTTCGGCTTTCTTAGCCATTTCTGTTTTGGAGTCTTCAAGCCATGAAGTCGTCGTCGAAAAGAAGGCTGGTCTCCTTGACAACGCTCACGACGTTGATTTCCTTACCCTGCCTTCCCCACAGCTTCATGAAGGAGGGAAGGGGGAGAGGAGCAAGACAGGTGCAGGTGTGAGCATTGGACGCCAACTCCGCCGCCGCCTACACAAAGAAAAACTGGAAGAAACCAGACGACAGCTTCACAGTCAAAGACTACGACTACGGACGACTCTGCCACAAACACCACCACCATTACCACGACGACGACGATCACCACCACCATCACCACCACCACCATCACTACCACGACGACGACGACCACCACTACCACGACGACGACGACCACCACCACAGCCACCACCACCACCACCACCACCACCACCACCACCATCACTACCACGACGACGACGACGACGACCACCACCACCACAGCCACCACCACCACCACCACCACCACAGCCACCACCACCATCACCACCACCATCACCACCACCATCACCACCACCACCACCACCATCGCAACCACCACCACCACCATCACCACCACCACTACAGCCACCACCACCACCACCACAGCGACCACCGCCATCACCACCGCCTCCACCACCACCACCACCACCACCATCACCACCACCACTACAGCCACCACCACCACCACCATCACCACCACCACTACAGCCACCACCACCACCACCACAACGACCACCGCCATCACCACCGCCTCCACCACCACCACCAACAACAACAACAACGATATCGCCGTTTTGCCGTCTCCCATAACTGCCAACAACAACGCCGCTACTACAACCTCAACTACTACAAGTGACACCAACACTACCACCAACACTACCACCAAAAACAAATCCAATTTTGCACAAGCGTTAAAACAAAAAATCACAATACTAAACTTCAAAAGTTTGTGTTTGGATAATATTTTCTATGTAAAAGTTGTGCAACAATTAAAACATTCGGTTGTGCGAATCCTTTGCACGGGAAACCTGTCCCGTGTGGCGTATTTCCCCATTTTGTAGAATCTGCTTTCGGCTTTCTTAGCCATTTCTGTTTTGAGTCTTCAAGCCATGAAGTCGTCGTCGAAAAGAAGGCTGGTCTCCTTGACAACGCTTACGACGTTGATTTCCTTACCCTGCCTTCCCCACAGCTTCATGAAGGGGGGAAAGAAGGGGAGGAGCAAGACAGGTGCAGGTGTGAGCATTGGACGCCAACTCCGCCGCCGCCTACACAAAGAAAAACTGGAAGAAACCAGACGACAGCTTCACTGTCAAAGACTACGGACGACTCTGGCACAAACACCACCACCACCACCACCACCACCACCACCACTACCCCCACCACCACGACTACCACCGCCACGACTACCACCGCCACGACGACGACGACGACTACCACCACCACCACCACTACTCCTTACCTCACGGCCACGCCTGCGCCTGTATGTATGTATGTATGTATGTATGTCTGTATGTATGTATGTATGTATGTATATATATATATATATATATGCATGCGTACATATATACATACACACATACATACATACATACATACATACATACTTACACATACATATACATGAAGCAACAAGAGGTCAGGTAGAAATAGTTGTCAAATGGGATCTTTTCGGTTTGAACGGCAGTTTTTTCTAGCGGTGTCATATGAAATTGTCACCTATAATTATGACCCTAGTATCGATCTATTGCATTTCAATCTGTTTTAGGTTTAGGGTTAGTAAGGGTTAGGATTAGTGATGGGGGGAAGAGTATCTTTTTTTCTTCACAAATGTAAATAAACCCAATTTGTTTCTTAAACGAGGGACATATTCATTCGACACAGAATGTTTTTTTTACCTCAATAGAAGTCAGTGATTGGTTGAAATTGCAAAAAATGAAGAAAAATAACAGCAAATATCTTAAAAAGCATAGAATTTTCTCAATAAAGCCAAGAGAAAAAGATGTTTTATAAACACATTCTACCAGTATACGAAGTTTAAAATTTTTTAGTTACCTAGAAACGATCTGTCAAATGTCCTGCAAATCACAGCCCATCGTCATAGAAAAAATAAGACTTGGGTAACATCAACAACAACAACAAAACGACCCTATAACATCGTAGCCGCTACGTTACCGCTCAACCTGCTAGAAATAGCAACCGACAAATCTTCAGGTTGGAAACCACTGTTTTTAAAACTCGATAACTTTATTAAGCTAACCATGGATTCCTTAGATACAGGAGAAACAAACGTGCGATGATCACGGCTGGAACGCTTGTACTAGAAGCCTGTTAGATCAGATCTGTATCCGGGGTTAACCAACAACATGTTCATTGTAGTATTTGTGCAGCATTTTGTCCTTTTTAAAAGTTTGTTTTGTTGTTATTATTACACTTTTCTACATTTTTTGAAATTATTTTATTAAAATTTTAATACATATTTCTGTTTGTTTTTTTTGTTTCTCTTTTTCGCATAAAAAAAATATTGGTTATTGTTTGTTTGTTTGTTCGTATGTTGTTGTTGTTGTTGTTGTTGCTCTTATTGTTGTGTTTTGTTAAATGGTGCGTCTGTTCATCGTGTTTACATTTCTCGCTGACATGTAAAAAATGTGTAAAAGAGCAAATTGAAAGGAAATCAAGTGAAAGCAATATCAGAAATTTAGAACAAAAAAAAAAAAAACCCAAAAAAAAAAAAAACCCCAACAAACAAACAAAAACAATAAAATAACAAACGAAGAACACAAACATTAAATTTAACATGACAAACACACACAAATGTTTCTTTCATTTTAGTGACCCCCCCCCCAACGTCCTACCCTACACCCGTCTCTCACCCCTCCCAGTGCTCTGCTCCATTAACTGTTCTTTTTTTTTATGAACGGATAATCATGACGATCGCGATGATAAAGAGAAAGAATAAGAACAACAAAAACTATAAACAACAAGGCCTGAATTTATGGGGGGTGGGGTATGGAAGGGGTGGTTGTCGATTGCATCGGCTCCAGTACTTCGCTGGTACATATTTTATCGACCCCGCGACAACGAACGAAATGTAAAGTCGACCTCGGCGGAATTTGAACTCGGAATTTCCGTCAAATGTAAATAAAGTAAATAATGTACTAATAATAATGATTTCAAATTTTAGCTCAAGGAGAGCAATTTTGGTGTAGAAGTCAGTGTTCGACTGGTACTCATTTTATCTACCCTGAAAGGGTGAAAGGTAGAGTCGACCTCGGCAGAATTTGAAGTCATAAATTAAAGAGGGACGAAATACCCCTATCATTTTGTCTGGCGTGCTACTGAGCCTGCTAGCTCGCTGCCTTATTATTATTATTATTATTATTATTATTATTATTATTATTATTATTAATTATTATTATTAATTATTATTATTATTATTATTATTATTATTATAATAATAAAGAAAGCGAGTTGGCAGAATCGTTAGCGCGCTAGACGAAATAATTAGCGGTATTTCTCCCGTCGCTACGTTTTCAGTTCAAATTCCGCCGAGGTCGACTTTGCATTTCATCATTTCGGAGTCGGTAAATTAAGTATCTGTGAAACACTGGGATCGATGTAATCAACTAGTCCGCTTTCCTCCTAATTTCAGGCCTTGTGTCTTCAATAACAACAACAACAACAACAACAATAATAATAATAATAATAATAATAATGATAATAATAATAATAATAATAATAATAATCCTTTCTTCTGGAGGTACAAGGCCTCGAATTTGTGGGGAGAGGACTGGTCGATTACATCGACCTTAGTGTTTCACTAATATGTAATTTATTGACCCCGAAAGGACGAAAGGTAAAGTCGGCCTCGACGGATTTTGACCTCAGAACGAGAGATGGGCAATGAGAAGACAAGAGTAGTAGTAGTAATAGTAGTAATAGGATTAATAGTAGCAGTAGTAATGAAGAGATGGTGGCAGCAGCGGTGGTGGTGGTGATACTAATGATACCTTTATTTACCGAAAGGACGTGGATGAGGGGACACAAGAGAATGAATGCATCAGACAACAATCCCTGAATGGGTGCAGTGGAGATCGGTGCCAGAAGAAGAGTAGCGTGAAGTATAATAAAGAATTTGTTTATATAAATTGACTTTTTGTGAGGATATAAAATTTTTGTTTTAGGCTATTTAAGGATATTCAATGGAAGCATCCCACACGATTCTAAATGTTCACAAATACCAAAAACGGAGTCTGCTGCCCCTGTTTCTGTCTACACTCAATAGTCACAAATGGAGACTGTATCCATTCAACCAAATCATCTCTATGCGTCACTTGTTGTTAAGATACAGCAAGGTTACTGGAGCGTAGTATGATTCTGTTCACCCCTGCACCCCTGCCTTTATTATACAAGCGGTACTTGAAGACGTGAATGAGGGCTTGACCTGAAAAGAAGGGCCAGTCCTTTGTCCTTTTGTCTTTAAGTACAAAGTCACAACGATTTGGGAGAGAACAGTTCATTACATCCCACTCAGCATTCGTTTGGTACAAATATATTTTTCTATAAATAAGGACGAATGTCTCTCTCTCTCTCTTTCTCTCTCTCTCTCTCTCTCTCTCTCTCTCTCTCTCTCCTCTCTCTCTCTCTCTCCTCTCTCTCTCTCTCTCTCTCTATATATATATATATATATATATATATATATATATATATATATATATATATATATAAATATACGGAGGCGCAATGGCCCAGTGTTAGGGCAGCAGACTTGCGATTGTTGGATCGCGGTTCGATTCCCAGACCGGGCGTTATGAATGTTTATTGAGCGAAAACACCTAAATTCTCCATGAGGCTCCGGCAGGGGGTGGTGACGATCCCTGCTGTACTCTTTCGCTACAATCTCTATCACTCTTTCTTCTGTTGGCCTGCTCGCATAGCCAGCGGGGTGGCGTCATT
The DNA here is from genome assembly GCF_006345805.1 of Octopus sinensis. Classification (NCBI taxonomy): domain Eukaryota; kingdom Metazoa; phylum Mollusca; class Cephalopoda; order Octopoda; family Octopodidae; genus Octopus; species Octopus sinensis. The sequence goes on along the minus strand of NW_021833449.1, from coordinate 77,041 downwards.
TGAAGGCTAAAACAATGCGAAGCGCATTGTGACCAGCGATGTGTGGCAACATCTGATAGCCTGGTGATCATGGTGATCATGGTGATATATATATATATATATAAATATAAAGTAAATACGTGAAGTATTATTACTGTTAAAAAACAATAATAATGAGGTGGCTAGCAAGACTTCTACCTAAACAGGTAGAATATAAAATATTTAAAGAAAAGAAGGGTAAAGATACAGCTTGCTAAAAATCAAAGCGAAAGCTTAAAAAATCCACAAATTCTACGATAAATACATATATGGGACGTTTAAGGTTAGAAACGCACAACGAGTTGACATAATGAATATTTTACAAATACATGTTAAATACTGTCTCCAACTGAGGTTTTCAAAACATGTTTATCATGTACAGCATGAAATCAATTGATATTGGGGTATGTATTAAACTGCCTTCATATTCCATCCTGAAGGCAGGCCTATTGAAAAAAAATATTCATTGCATTGCTCGTCTGTGTATTTATCGTAGAGTTGGTGGTTTATTGAGCGAAAACACCTTATTCTCCACGAGCTTCCGGCTCTTCGTCCTAGTGGGGGAAGTCCGAAACGTGGTCCTTTGCTATTCGTAAGACCCGCAGAAGAGAAAGCAGGTCAACCCATGACACCGAGAGCATCGACGGATGGATGAATGCGCATCCAGGCTCAGCGGTTGCGTAGGAAGTCTCATGGAGCCTCATGGAGCTTTAGGTGTTTTCGCTCAATAAACACACACAACGCCCGGTCTGGGAATCGAAACCGCGATCTTCCGACCGCGAGTCCGCTGCCCTAACCACTGGGCTATTGCGCCTCCACTGCTGTTGCTGTTGCTGTTGCTGTTAGCGTTGTTGTTGTTGTCAATTTTATTGTTGGTTTAGATCTTGTTAAGATTGGTGGGCTTGTCTTCAAGCTTGCTTCCCAACCACATGGTTCCCGGTTCAGTCCCACTGCGTGGCACCTTCCGTAAGTGGCCTCTTTGATAGCATCAGGACGACCACTTCCTTGTAAATGGATTTGGTAGACGGAAAATGAAAGAAGCTCGTCGCACACACACACACACACACACACACACACACACACACACACACACACACACACACAACACACACAGACACATACACACACACACACACATGTTCATTGCCCTAACTATTGGGCCATTGCGCCTCCACTGCTGTTGATGGATGTATTGTTGTTGATCTTCTTGTTGTTTCTTTTGTTGTTGCTCTTGTTGTTGTTGTTGTTGGTGGTGGTGGTAGTGGTAGTAGTGGTGTTGGACACAGTATTGGTTTGTCGTGGTGATAGTAATGGTAGAAGTGATTGTGTTGAACCAGAATCTTTGCCGTGGTGGTATCGATCCCGCTGCTGCTTCCCAGTGTATTCGTTATGTCAAACATCTGTCTTTATTAGAGTTAGTTATAATTTCATTAGCTTTCTTCCATTCGATGAATCACAGAATACAAAACAAAAGAAAGAGTAACATACAAATATCAAACATCCTCCACTTTTTCCACCCTCGTCCCCTTTTCCTCCTCCTAAAAGACCACAAAGAAGAGATATGTACTGAGACAAACCCATTCAAGCGGAAATGCAGATAGAAATTGCATATATATATATATATATATATATATATATATATATATATAGGTAAGAAAGTTGGTGTGTGAAAGCACGTGGTTGGAAATATAGAAAATAGTAAAGAGTGGAAAAACTACAGAAGGCTTGTTTTATAAGGTTAAAGAATAATTTGAGTCATTATGTTAGAAGAATATATTTTTATATATATACATACATACATATATATATATATATATAATATATATATATATATATATATATATATATATATATATATATATATATATATTATATATATATATATATATTGTGGAGGTGCAATGGCCCAGTGGTTAGGGCAGTGGACTCGCGGTTGTAGGATCGCGGTTTCGATTCCCAGACCGGGCGTTGCGGGTGTTTATTGAGTGAAAACACCTAAAAGCTCCACGGTGGTGGTGATCCCTGCAACATTCTTTCACTCATTCTCTCTGTCGGTCCAAAATTTTACCCACACACAAACTCACACACACAAACATACATACAAACACAGTACATGCATACATACATGCATACATACATAATACATACATACATACATGCATGCATGCATACATACATGCATGCATACAAACATAATAATACATGCATACATACATACATATACACATAGATACATGCATACATACATACATACATACATACATACATACATACATGCATGCATATACCAGGGCAGCTGTGTCGAACTCCCTTCTTCATCAGAAGCCAATCGCATATGAATGGCCCCTGAAAAGGGGATTACACTGGCGGTGTTCTAGCATGTAGCAGTATCCTTTGGACTGAAATATATCTAAAAAAGAAAAGAATATAAATATGTGTGTGTGTGTGTGTGCGTGACTGGGGACTATTATGGTCCCTGTTGGTGTATCTGTTTTCATTTATGTGCATTAACTACAGTATGAGAGCTATTTAACTCTTATTTCTAGCAATGTAGGTGTTTCCTAACACCCTGGTCACATTTAGTGATATTTTAATTCCTATTTCTGGTGAAACATTGCAAACTGCCTTTTATATTAATTTAATATATACACATTAGCGAATTGCTAAATGATCCAATTATTTGGATGCCGTAGTAATGGCGAAGCCGGTCCAGAAAGAGAATTCATTCATATTCTTAATATAATCGTTATATGTTTTTATGTACCTCATGTATTGTCTTGTCTGTTCTTGCGGTGACCTCTCTTTATAAAGGCCATGTGCTTAAATAAAATAAATAAGAGCAGAAGCCGAGCTGCCTTAACTGATGAGGCAAAGGAATTTGCCGAAACTGACGCGTCAGTATTAAGAATTCTCGATCGGCACTTTTGGGACTGTTTTTGTCCCTGTTAGTATCTATGTTTTCAATAATCTGGTGCGGAGAATCGTAGAATTCTACTCTGAAAGTATAACTTTTATAAATCACATACTTAGCGCTTGCGTCCACTCTAGTGGAGTCGTCAGATAAAACAAGAAGAAGAGCAGTAACAGCAACAACATCCTAATAAGCTGAACCGAACTTACGGCATCACCATCACCGCTATTATCACTACGAATCACGAATATGAAAGCATCACGATCACAATAACCGCTGACGCAACACGACCACATGTACCACCTGCGACTATCATCATCATCATCACCACCACCACCACTACCGCTACTTCTACTACTAGACCAACAACAACAGCTATTACTACTACTACTAATGGTGTCGACATAATTTTCAGCACTGCTCCCGAGATACTACCCTTACCACCACCGCCGCCGCCACCACCACCACCACCAACACTACCGCCGCCGCCTCTACCAATATCACCACCAATAACACCACCACCACCACCACCACCATCATCACCACCACCACCACCTTCACCATCACTGCTACAACCTTCACCACCACCGACATCATCTCTACCACCACTATAACCACCATCGCCACAACCACCTCACCAGCACCAGCAGGATCATCATTGCCACCACTACCACCACTAGCACCACCAGCACCAGCACCACTACCACCACGACCACGACCACGACCACCACCAAAACCACTATTACAATCACTACAACCACCACAACCATCAGCGTTACTACAACGAGCGTTGGTATATCCAACATTGTCGTCATCATCATCATCATCATTATCATCACCATCATCATCATCATCATCATCATCATCATCATCAACAGCAGCATCAGCAGCAGCATCATCACCTTAAAATCCATTAAGAAAATATGCGACTAATTTAAATTAATTAAAAACTCGAGGGAAAGAATATTATAATTTCTTTAAAAAAAAAACTAATTCCCTAACAGCATCCAAAAGAATATATATACGCGCATATACACATGGATTTGTGTGTATAAATGTATGCGTGTATGTGTGTGTGTATGTATAAACTACTGACAATTAATAAACGTAATAAATAACAACCACAAAAACCAACAACAATAGCGATTAACAACAAATATAACAACAACAACAACATTGAAATCAAAGTAAAAAAAACTGCTAAATCCGCAAAAATTAAAAATATATTAATAAAAGCCAAGAAATATGAATGGAAGTTAAATGAACAGTGACAACAACAACAACAACAAACACAACGATAGCAAAAACAACAATAATATCGATGGCGAAGACGACAACGGCAACGACACCAATATGAATGACATACAAGACAAATATAATACGACTATATAACACAGCAATCAGCTATAACTAGGCATACAAAATTAAAATTAAGCGCAAAAATATTAAAATGATATAAACATCTATAAATATCCAGGAAGATCCAGGGGAAATATTCGACAAAAATATAACAAATATTAAAAAAAAATATATATTTAAAAGAGGAAGCTAAGTCAACAACGACAATAACAATAATAACAACAAATGCAATGAATATGGTTAAAAAAGACAATTCAGTATCAATTGGATATATAACAGAATAATAATAATATAAAAAGCATGTTGACGAATATAACAAGGAATAAAGTGATTCAATATAAAATATAAGAATATGAGACGTCATTTTTAATACAACTTATATAGTTACAGAAATGACAGCTTATACACACACACATGTATATATATATACATATATGTGTATATATATATATATATATATATAATATACATATATATATATATATATGTATATATGCATATACATACGCATATACATATATATATACGTATGCATGTATGTATGTATGTATGTATCTATCCATCTATCTACATATATATATATATACACACACGCATAAACACATATATGTACATATGTCTTCATACATATAATTATATATATACACATATACACATACACACACACACGCGCACACACATATATATACGTACATATATTCATATATATATACATATGTAGATAGATAGATAGAGAGATACATACATACATACATACATTCACATACATACATAGCTAGATATGCATACGTACATATATATGTATACATACATACATACATATATATATATATATATATATATATATGTATATATATATATATATATATATATATATATATATATATATATATATATACATACATACATATACATACATATATATATATATTATATATACTTATATTAGTATATATATATATATCTATATATATATATATATATATATATATATATATAATATATACATACATACATATAACAATAACATATATAATATATATATATATATTATTAATGAAAATTTTGTATATTAATGAAAATTACGTCACGGTTGACGCGTTCTTCCTTTTCTTTTTCCTCCTGTTCCTCCACTTCCCCTTTTCCTCTTCCCCTCATCCCCTCATCCCCTTCCTTTGCCTCCTCCCCTTCCTCCTCCGCCCCTTCCTTTTTAATCACTGCTCTGTATTATCATCGTTATTGCAATGTTTATTGGTTTTATTGCTTGTTTTATATATTTTCCCCACATAGGGCTGCGGCCGTGCTGGGGCACCCTGTATCCTTTTCAAAGGTTATAGTTTTGTTACCCTTTGGCACTAGCAATAAGAGCAGCAACGGATTAAGCAATGACATTAAGAACAACAACAACCACGGCAACTACACCAGCCACAACATTATCAATAATGCCAACAGAAACAACTACAATAACAAGACTCGAGGCGCAATGGGCCAGTGGTTAGGGCAGCGGATTCGCCGTCGTAAGAACGCCGTTTCGATTCCCAAACCGGGCATTGTGAGTGTTTATTGAGCAAGAGCACCTAATATCCACGAGGCTCCGGCGGAGGTTGGGTGGTGAACGCCGCTGTACTCTTTCACCACAACTTTCTCTCACTCTTTCTTCCTACCTCTTCCACAAAGCAGAGGAACCATGGTGTAACCCACTATGGTGTGGTAAACTTTCAGACCCTAGTCTAGATTGCGAACCCTCTATACCCCAGGATGGTTCAGCTCTCCACTCGTTAAAAAAGCCACCGTTTACGGAATGAGGATAACAACGTAGCTTTCGCCAGTCTATCGCGAGTGGTAGGTGGATCTTCAAGTTGCCACACGCACGCATTCTTAGTAGCTTAGGGTAGGCTCGAATTAGAGATTATTCTTTGTGGCTAATGGCATGAGTCCTGATTGGAAGAAGAAGAAGAAGAAGAAGAAGATGAAGAAGAAGAAGAAGAAGAAGAAGAAGAAGAAGAAGAAGAAGAAGAACTTTATGAATAGCAATACCTGAATCTTTGAGATTCGAAATCTGAACTGAAAGGATAGTGATTTAAATATTGGTTTCAAATTTTAGTACAAGGCCAGCAATTTCGGCGGAGGGTTAAGTGGACTAGACCGACTCCAGTGCTCAACTGGTACTTAATCTTTCGACTTTGAAAGAATGAAAGGCAAAGTTGACTAGGGCCGCATTTGAACTCAAAACGGACGAAACACGGCTAAGCGTCTTATCTAGCGTGCTAACGATTCTGCCAGCTCGCTGCTTTGGTTTGTTATTAAATATTGATTTCAAATTTTAGTACAAGGCCAGCAATTTCGGCGGAGGGTGTAAGTCACTTGCATCGACCCCTGACACAAATTGGTATTTATTTTATCGACCATGCATGGATAAAAGATAAAGTCAACTTTGCTGGAATTTGAACTCAGAACCCGAAGACGGACGAAATATCGCTAAGTATTCTGCCCGGCATGGTAACGATTCTGCCAGCTAGCCGCCTTGCACATGGCTAAATATTATTTTCTACTCAAGATACAAAACCCGAAAGTTTGCGGGAGGGGTCAGTCGATTAGATCGACCCAGAACACAGCTGGTACTTAATTTATCTACCCCCCGAAAGGATAAAAGGCAAAGTCGACCTCGGCGGAGTTTGAACTCAGAACGTAAAGACAGACGAAATACCTATTTCTTTACTATCCACAAGGGGCTAAACACAGAGGAGACTAATAAGGACAGATAGACGGATTAAGTCGATTATATCGACCCCAGTGCGCAACTGGCTCTTAATTTATCGACCCCGAAAGGATGAAAGGCAAAGTCAACCTCGGCAGAATTTGAACTCAGAACGTAGAGGCAGTCGAAATACATATTTCTTTACTACCCACAAGGGGCTAAACACAGAGGAGACAAACGAGAACAGATAGACGGATTAAGTCGATTATATCGACCCCAGTGCGTAACTGGTACTTAATTTATCGACCCCTAAAGGGTGGAAGGCAAAGTCTACCTCGGCGGAATTTGAACTCAGACGAAATACGGCTACGTATTTCGCCCGGCGTGCTAACGTTTCTTCAGAGCTCGCCGCCTTTATTAACAAAACTAATATTACTGGTGAGACAAGAAGAACAAGAACAAGAATATTACTGAAAGCCACACGTATCTCACCATTGACAAAAATTATCGGCGATAACAACTATAAAACCACCCCAAAAAATAATATCAACAGCAACAACATCAACAACAAAACACGAAACATGAAGTGCAATATATAATATTGGTATAAAAAAAAAAAACAAAAGCCAGGCAATATCAATCGTCAATACCATAACATGCACAAAGTAAGCATAAACGTAAACAAAATTTAAATAAACAAACGGGATTAAACAGAATATAAATCAGGAGAAAGAAGTGTATATGCGGTAATGAAGACCAACAACAACAACAATACCATCAACGTCGTTATCAACAATAAACAGCTAAACCAAGATCAACAAAAACATCAAGTTTTATGTAAACAACCAGAAAATTATATAAATGTGTAATTTTTTGATATTATTTTTGTATAATTTGTTTTTTTGTTATATAAATTCCAAAATTTCAATCAATTTTTAGATTAGCAAAGATTGCTGGAACGACATATTAAAATTCGGGCGATGACGTCAGGATTACATAAATGAAACTGCACGGTATGTTTCGTAAATATATGTGTAGGTGTAAATATGATGGGTTCTTCGTCCTTGTCGACGATGAGCATTCAGTTGCTGGGATGTTATTTAAATGAACTTGTATATGGCTGCGTATTCAGCAGACTCGTGTACTTTTAACGTAATATTTAGGCTTATTTGGCGTGACACAATGTGCACAATGGGGAGAATTTGAATTAAAGGTATAAACCGGAAAGAGAGAAAGAGAGAAAGAGAGAGAGAGAGGAAAAGAGAAAGAAAGAGATGGAGAGAGAAAGAGATAGATAGATAAAATAAAAGAGAAGATAAAGTAAAACCCGGAACCATGTGGTTGGTAAGCAAGCTACTTACCACACAGCCACTCCTACGCCTATGTGCCAAAATATAATTTATATGTATATATATATATATATATTTGATGTGTTATATTACATAATATTACACTTTTTACACTTTTGCTCTTTTATTTGTTTCAGTCATTTGACTACCGCCATGCTTGAGCACCGCCTTTAGTCGAGCAAATCGACCCCAGGACTTATTCTTTGGAAGCCTAGTACTTATTCTATCAGTCTCCTTTGCCGAACCGCTAAGTTATGGGGACGTAAACACACCAGCATCGGTTGTCAAGTGATTTTGGGGGGGACAAACATAGACACACACACACATACACACACACACACATATATATATATACATATACACGACGGGCTTCTTTCAGTTTCCGTCTACCAAATCCACTCACAAAGCTTTAGTCGGCCCGAGGGTATAGTAGAAGACACTTGCCCAAGGTGCCACGCAGTGCCACTGAACCCGGAGCCATGTGGTTCGTAAGCAAGCTACTTACCACACGGCCACTCCTACGCCTATTATATAATATAATATCATATCATAACATATGATATTATATTTGTATTTATTTGTTCATTTATATCATGATTGCAAAAATACAAAAGATTTTATTATACAACTTGCTATGCGATATTTACTAATTATCAAGGCTCTGTTACACCATTGTGAAATTTTAGGAAGTAAAAGTGGATGTGGAAATAAGATATTGTTACCTAATACCTTGAATTATTAGATGTGTCAATTCCGAACCAGATTTGGGTGGGGTGTGTCTATTATATTTGGTATTTTATGATACATGGACAGATAAAAGAAAAACAAAGTACATTGGTCAACATAGCAAATAATAATAATAATAATAATAATAATAATAATAATAATAATAATAATAATAATAATAATGATAATAACAATAATAATAATTTTAATGATAATTTTAATGAAAATAATAATAGTAATAATAATAGTAAATAATAATTTAGTAGTGGTAGTAATAAAATTAAAAATAATAACAACAACAACAATAATAATAATAATAATAATTTTAATGACAACAAAAATGATGATGATAATAATAATAATAATAATAATAATGATAGTAATAATAATAGTAATGATAGTAATAATGATAGTAATAATAATAATAAATAATAATAACAGTAGTGGTGGTAATAAAAATAAAAATAATAACAATGATAATAATAATGATAATAATAATAATATGATAATAATAATAATAATAATAATAATAATAATAATAATACTACTACTAATAATAATAATAAAAAATTATAATAATAATAATAATAATAATTATAATAATATAATAATAATAATAATAATAATAATAATAATAATAATAATAAACGAAACTTTCAAAAACGCTACAATCAAAAGCACAAAAATGAAAGGCTAGAACAATAAAAAAATTTGCAGATAAACGGAAAATTTTCAAAAAATTACAAAAAAAAATATATATGTAGCAACTGCACATGTAAAACAATTAAAATAAAACCAGCAAAAATATACAAAGTCAAAAATTAACAATAAAAAAAGAATGAAAGAAGAGAAGCAATAGAAAAGAAAAAAGTACGTAAAGGAAGGAAAACATGAAATAAAAGGAAGTAAACAAAACATAACAAAAGAAAGCAAATAACGAATCAAGGGAAATAACTTGAACATACACAAATAAATTGAGCAAAATTTAAAATGAAAATTTTAAAAAATGGCATAAAAGAAAATAGCGGCAGGGATGTTAACACAAAGAAGAAAGAAAGAAAAATGAAAAATTTAAGCAAAATATAAACATAAAAAAATCTTCGTACATTGCAGTCCTGGCCTGAACACCTGCAGAGGTTTTTTTATGTAGTGTTCATTGTTGTATAAGTTATTGCAGCTGTGATGATGTTATCAGTGCTGGATTCTTTTTAGTTTATGTTATAACATGTCAAATGCACACACACTCATACATACACACAGATACACAGACACACACATACACACACACTGCTATACCTAAATATACACATACATTCATATTAATGTTAGAAGTGTATTAATTTGTGTGTTACAACCAACTTTTAGTGATGAAACGACGAGATGATACTACAAATTAAAGCTTATTTATTTTTTAAAAAAAGAGCGGGAAAGATTGCAAGTGACTACTAGGATTGCATATCTATCTATCTATCTATCTATCTATCTATCTATCTATCTATCTATCTATCTATCTATCTATCTATCTATCTATCTACCGCCTTTAGTCGAGCAAATCGACCCCGGGACTTATTCTTTGTAAGCCCAGTACTTATTCTATCGGTCTCTTTTGCCGAACAGCTAAGTGACGGAAACGTAAACACACCAGCATCGGTTGTCAAGCAATGCTAGGGGGACAAACACAGATACACAAACATATACACACACACTTATATATATACATATATACGACAGGCTTCTTTCAGTTTCCGTCTACCAAATCCACTCACAAGGCATTGGTCGGCCCGGGGCTATAGCAGAAGACACTTGCCCAAGCTGCCACGCAGTGGGACTGAACCCGGAACCATGTGATTGGTTAGCAAGCTACTTACCACACAGCCACTCCTGCGCCTATATATATAATATATATATAATATATATATATATATATATATATATATATATAATATATATATATACATACACACATATACATACATACAACATACATACATACATACATAAATACATACATAAATGCATACATACATACATACATACATATATAGAGAGAGAAACAAATGGAAAACAAGACAAGTGATATAAGGAACGAGTCTTCATCAGTTGTCGGTTGTCTATTGAAATGAGGAATAGATAGACGGCCCACAACTGATGAAGGGTCGTTCTTTATGTCACTTGTCTTGTTTTCGTTTTGTTTCTCTCGTTGTTCACATACCCATGTGTGTCTTCGTATTTCATGTTGTTTACGTCTTGTGACGTCCTGTACCCATATATATATATATATATATATAATATATATATATATATATGAAAAACTTACTTGGAGAACAGAAAGGAAACGAAACGAAACGACGCGAGGGCGCTCAGTCATGCAATAATTTAATAAATAAAATATATGCATACATACATACATATATGTACGTACCTACATCTACATGTATATATACATGCATATATAAATATATATACGTGGGTACAGGACACCACAAATAGACGTAGAACTCAACGTGAAACGAAAACGTAAAAACAAACATGGAAACGGATCTTTTTTTAACAACGAAAAAACAGAGTACAAGACAAACAACACAAGGAAAATTCCCCTTCATCAGCTGTCCCTAGTTCGACTCCATGCGTGTTTCGAAGGTAAGGACAGAACACGACTCGTCGAACTGGCCCTTCCTGCGAAAGAATTAAATAAAATTCCTTTGCAGAGGGGTAAAAACAAGGAAAGAAAAAATGTGACAAAAACAGGACGTAAAACCAATACAAATAAAAATACAAATACAAAAACAAATACAAAATAAAAATACAAGTACAAAAAAAATACAGTACAAGAAATAAGTACAAACAAGGAAACAAATAATGAGGGCCATTTTTTAGCCTAGACGAGGAAAAATTCAAGAGCGCAGGAAAAAAGCGTGTTCACTTGTAGGAGGCCGCCAGCGAAAGGAAGTTGGTCGACCCGGCTCTGAGAGAAATGAGG
>NW_021833449.1:55000-60000 GCF_006345805.1 Octopus sinensis | reverse complement strand
CATCTATCGCGTTTTATTATTTACGCTTACGTCGATTCCTCCGTGGTGCTGTTTTGCATTTATAATAAAATAAATAGATACTTATAATGATAATAATAATAATAATAATAATAATAATAATAATAATAATAATAATAGCAACAACAACAACAAAAACAACAAAAACAACACTAATAATAATAAAAATAATAAAAATAAAAATAACAAAAATAATAATAACAATAATAATAATAATAACAACAGCAACACCTAACAACAACAAGAATAACAATAACAACAGCAACAATAAGAACAATAATAATAACAATAATAGTAATAATAATAATAACAACAACAACAACAACAACAACAATAATAATCATAATAATAATAATAATAATAATAATAATAATAATAATATACGGTACAGTATTGTTTCTACTTCGCGGATTTTCTCCTATCGTGCTGTTTTCAGAATGTAACACCCGCGATAGTCGAAAGAATATTGTATATAAAACATGCCCTCATATTCAGTCTGGATCCTATTGCGTGTGTTACTGCCATATGGCTCTAATGGGTAACCTCTTCGTCAGTGACACTGTAAATAACATGTGAATCGCTGGCGATTTTCTTCCTCCGTCTTACTCTTCTGAAGAAGAGCTCTGCTCGAAACGTTAAACCATCTGTCTTTCCTTCGCCGAGCGTCTGCTAATACCTTACATGTACCACGTCCTCCCGTTTTTTTTTTGTGCGTCTGTTCTCTTTTTTGGGGGGGATGGGGGTATTTACTATTTTATGTATATATATATATGTATGTATGTATGTATGTATGTATGTATGTATTTATATGTATGTATGTATGTATGTATTTGTATGTATGTATGTATATATATTGTGAGAGCGAAATCTCATCAACACAATGCAGTAGGTGCGATGATATTTAGAATTTGATAAGAACGGGAATGTATTTCATTTGAGGTAGTGAAATAATTAAATGATTAAAGGTGAAGAAACGAAATAAGTTCAAAGGTCAATGGACAGGTATGTAAAAGGGAAGTATGGAGAGAGAAGGGCGTAAAGGTGAAAAAATAGTAAGAATATTTATGTCGGTGCAGGTATGGCTGTGTGGTTACGAAGCATGCTTTCCAATCAATTGGCGGAATTTGAACCCAGAACGTAGCGGCAAACGAAATGCCGCTAAGCATTTCGCCCGGCGTGCTAACGTTTCTGCCAGCTCAAGGTCTTCCATGCGGATAAAACGTATTGAACTTAATGAGTAAACGTATGTACAGTTGTATATGCGCGTGAATGCCCGCTTCTAAACCAATTTTATTTGTAGATATCGTAGAAAGCATGACCTCCTGTAAATTTATTTCCTTTAAAAGAATCTCGTAAATGGTTGGTGCATTAGCAAAAATGTGTGAGACTAATTACTTCTAAGCTTGGAATTATAAATTGAAAAATATGGTTCTTAAATGAAGATTATTAGTATCTTAGGATTCTGCTTGTTAATTAGAAGTATTGAACTACTAAAAGCCGTTAGAAACGTCTGGAATATGTAAAGTAGATATAAATGAAAGGTAATTAGTTATAGTAGAGTAATACGCTTGTACGAATATTGGAAGTACTCTTTTACTCATTTACTCTTTTACTTGCTTCAGTCATTTGACTGTGGCCATGCTGGAGCACCGCCTTTAGTCGAGCAAATCGACCCCAGGACTTATTCTTTGTAAGCCTGGTACTTATTTATCGGTCTCTATTTTGCCGAACAGCTAAGTGACGGGGACGTAAACACACCAGCATCGGTTGTCAAGCGATGTTGGGGGGCGGGGACAAACAGAGACACTCAAACATATACACAGACCCTTAGGTCTTTTTTGCTCAATAAACACTCACAATTCCCGGTCTGGAAATAGAAACCGCGTTCTTACGACCGCGAGTCCGCTTCCCTAACCACTGGGCCATTGTGCCTCTACTGATGTTGCTGTTGCCATTGCTGATACTAGTGGTTGTTGGGGATGTGTTGGTGGTGGTGGTGGGGTGATGCTAATGATGGTTGTTTTTTTTTTGTGGTGATGGTCATGGTGTTTTGCTTCTGTTTTTGTTGTTGCTCGTGGTGGTGGTGGTGGTGGTCGTGGCGGGAGTGGTGGTAAAACAGCATCCGCATTATTTACTGCATTAAGTCACGATTCGCCTCCATTTTACATTCTGAGTTTAAAATGCATCGCGGCAGCTTCCATCCTTCCGGGGCAATTCGAGAAAAGATAATTTTGATGATGATGATGACGATGATGATGATGATGATGATGATGATGATGATGATGATGATGATGATGATGATGATGATGATGATGATGATGATGATGATGATGATGATGATGATGATGATGATGACAATGATGATGATGATGATGATGATAATGTTGATGATGATATTTATATCATTAATTATGTTGACTCTGAACATAACCGGGGATTGCCTTCTTCCGGTGTCATTTGAAACCTAAAAGAGGGGACATCATTGTCGTTGCCGTTATTGTTGCCGTTGTTGTTTTGACAATGATGATGTTGTTGTTGTTGTTGTTGTTGCTGGTGGTGGTGGTGGTGGTGGTGATTATGATGGCAACGGCGGGAACGACATCGAAGATGATGATAATGATGGTTATGATAATAATGATGATGACGATGGGGATAATGCGATGACGAAATTGATCCTGATGTACTAGTTGTACTAGTCGTAATGTGGAGGCGCAATGGCCCAGTGGTTAGAGCAGCGGACTCGTGGTCGTAGGATCGCGGTTTCGATTCCCAGACCGGGCATTGTGAGTGTTTATTGAGCGAAAACACCTAAAGCTCCACGAAGCGCCGGTAAGGCTGGTGGTGAACCCTGCCGTACTCTTTCACCACAACGTTCTCTCACTCTTTCTTCCTGTTTCTGTTGTACTTGTATTTCAAAGGGCCAGCTCTTGTCACACTCTGTGTAACGCTGAATCTCCCCGGGAACTACGTTAAGGGTACACGTATCTGTGAGGTACTCAGCCACTTGCACTTTAATAAATGAGCTGCGACGTCAATGGTGCCAAGCTGTATTGGCCTTTGCCTTTCCCTTGGATAGCATCGGTGGCGTAGATTGGGTGGCTGGTATGCGTGGGCGACTGCTGGTCTTCAATAAACAACATTGCCCAGACTTGTACCTCGGAGGGTAGCTTTCTAGGTGCAATTCCATGGTCATTCATGACCGAAGGAGGTCACATCACATCACTAGTCGTAATAGCCGTAGTATTAGTAGTTATTCGTTAGCCCTTGGTCAATGCTGATCGAACGAATTTGTGTTCAAATTCCTGCCCGCCACCCCACCCTATTACGAGAAACTAATCTTTTTAAGGGTGGCTAAGGAGGTTACATATCACCCGCTGCATACATTTCTTTAAGACAAAGCTTTGATTTGAGGCAGATTTGGCTGCCGTTTCTAAGCAAACTAAACAACCATGTATAGGCTCCCTCATCGACTCCTATTGTTGTTGCTGATAAAGGTAGTGGTAGTGATGGTCGAGGTGTTCATTTTCAACATGCATCCTTGAAACTAAAAGCGTTCCAGCCATTACCATTTCATTTTTCTCAGCATCAAGGAACACTTGAGGGGTGTCTGTCTTATCTTGTCACATACAATTGTCGAAGGGAGAACCAAAATTCGACTGTCTTCAATAGCAATAAATAATACTTTATTTTTCCGAGTTTCGCAAATAAAAAAAAATATACACACATATATTTTCCTTATGGGCGAACTGGTAGCCCAGTCCACAAGACTGTTCACAAATGTTCACTTGTGTGAGCCAAAATTACCGTCTCCGTTCCCGCTTAGAAAAGAGCTTCTCTATATGTAGGGTTTTTCCTGAGAGTAGGTTGATCACGTCCGGGACAGATTTAGCGGGAACGCTTTCAGTTTGCAGTTCTCTGCGCATGCGCATGAGGGAAATTCCGGCGGCCTACCGGAAGTAATCCAACTCTGCGCATGCGCGCTGAAAACTTCCAAAAATAGCGTCACTACATGTCCTTAAACATGTCACTTTATTTTATTTTCCTCCTGGTTTTTCAGCCGTAGAACACGAACCAGGTGGTGGCTGAGCAGTCTCTCCCATTCAAGTTGTCTCATCCAGAATATTCGTTTGGCTGGATGAAAGATGAGCAAGCTGAATGGTGTCTGTGTGTTCGCGAGTACAAAAGCATCTAAGACGATTAGTGAAAGCTCAGTACGGGTTATCGTGGAGGCACATGGCCTTGTGGTTAGAGCAGCGGACTCGCGGTCGAGGGATCGCGGGTTCGAATCTCAGACCGGGCGATGTGTGTTTTTATGAGCGAAACATCTAAGCTCCGCGTGGCTCCGGCAGAAGGTAATGGCGAACTTCTGCTAACTCTTTCGCCACAAATTTCTCTCACACTTTCCTCCTACTTCTTGCAGCTCACCTGCGATGGACCAGCGTCCCGTCCAGGTGGGGAACCTATACGCCAAGGAAACCGGGAAACCGGCCCTTATAAGCCAGGCATGACTCGAGAAGGAACAAACAACAGTATGTGCTAGCAAGTTATATACACTCGCGAGTGGCGATTGACTGTACAATCTATAATCGCATTAAACAGACGAGATGGTCATGGATAGATTGGTCAGCTGTATTAAAACTGACTTGGGGTTGAGCCGAAAGAACCTATTTATAAGTGGAGAGAACTTCCAAACGATTAATAGCAACACTCAGGGTATCGCTTGATATGAATTTCTTCAAATGCCACCTTTTTTTCTTTTTTTATTATTGATGTAGCAGACTCTGACATCATCATTATTGCTACCCTTAACAACAATAACAACAACTACAACAACAATAACAACAAACGACGGTTACAGGAACAAAAACACTAATAACACCACCAACAAAAGCAACATAAATAACAAAAATAAGGAAAACAACAACAGACAACAAAAACAGCGTAAACAAAAAATGAAAAAAAAACAAACATTACAGGGACAA
>NW_021833449.1:47500-50000 GCF_006345805.1 Octopus sinensis | reverse complement strand
GTGACTGGTGATAAGAAATGGGTTCTCTATCAAAATGTCAAGCGTCGAAGACAATGGGTAGCGAAAGGAGAAACACCGACACCCCAGGTTAAAGAAGGTCTTCAACTACGTAAGGTTTTCTTATCTGTTTGGTGGAATATGAAAGGTTCAGCCCACTCTGAATTTTAAAACCCAAACCAAACGCTAACAAAGCAGATCTACTGCGAGCAGCACTAGATGAAAAACTACCATCTTTGGTTTCAAGACGAAAGGTATTCTTCCACCGGGACAATGCTCGCCTACATACGGCTAGGAGGACATTCCAAAGACTGGAGCAGTTTGAATATGTCCACCATATTCGCCGGACATTGCCCCATCTGATTATCATTTATTCTGCAGTCTTCAAAATCATTTGGACGGAAAATATGAACTCTGTAGATGAGGGCAGAATAGTACTGGAGGAGAATTTTTCGTCACGGACAAGAGGATTTTAGAAGTGGGGCCTTGCGAGTCTACCAGATACGTAGAAGAGCATTGTAGGAAATGAATGAGAGTATATTTTAGATTAAAAAGGAACATTGTTTATCTTAATTTTGAAACATAAAAACAAGTAAAAAAATGCATTAGTCATGGGATGATCCAATATATATATAGGTGTATATTGGCAGGGCTTGACTGCTAGGTAGTCGGCCGTATGCTAGAAATAGATCATCAACGATCAAACTACAAAGGAATTCTCTAGAGGAAAAATTCAGCGAACACCAGAACCAAATTTGGCGGGCAGGACAGATGAAAATTTATATAAAAAACAGATTATATATGTGTGTGTGTGTGTGTGTTTGTATGTGTATGTTTGTGTGTATGTGTTTGCCCCCCCCCCGCTTCGCTTGACAACCGATGCTGGTATGTTTACGTCCCCGTAACTTAGCAGTTCGGCAAAAGAGACCGATAGAATAAGTACTAGGCATCCAAAGAATAAGTCCTGTGTCGATTTACTCGACCAAAGACGGTGCTCCAGCATGGCCACAGTCAAATGACTGAAACAAGTAAAAGAGTATATATATATATATATATATATATATATATAGGGCTCTTATTAGCTAACTCTGAAATCGGTCCGATATGGTAATAATGGAATCTTTTAGAAATGTCTGTCGACCTTTTTTCAAGTAGCGTGCGTATTAGAAATTTTTTTCCTTTGCCCTCATTTATGAATTGTTTATAAATTTAACCGTTTAAGGTATTATTTAATATTTCGAAAGAAATTTTATCGTCATTAGATATATATATTTATATATGACGGGCTCGTTTTAATTTCCATCTACCAAATACACTTACAAGGTTTTGGTTGGTGCCTCGGGGGTGGGGCTGAACCTGGAACCATGTACTTTGGAAGGAAACTCCAAACCATACATCCAGGCCTGCGTCTATTTCAATTAAAATTTTAGAAAATCTAAATTTGAATAATATTAAGTAGGCTTATTTTGTAAAAGAATGCTACATTTTTTCCTAGTATCACTTTAAATTTAACGATCTCTATTGTTTAATTGTTAATTACTGAGACTGATAGTAGAATAGTCTGTGTTTGGTTTTGATATCTGTTCACCATTAATTCATAAATATAGGAAATAGCATTATTATGCTTTATGGTTGTCGTTACTTGGAATTAAATTAATAATGTTTAAAAGCGTTTTCTGTTTTTTCAACATTTCCTTTTGTCGGTTGTTTATTATGGCTGAAATTTAAACTAAATTTATTGAACAAAGCTGATGCGTGGGGTGTAAATTTTATTTTAGAATAATTGTCAGGAGGTAAAGTGAATCAAACATATTGGTTTCAAATTTTGGCACAAGGTCAGCAATGTGAGGGGAGAGTTAAGTCGGTTACGTCGGCTTCAGTGCTCAATTAGTACTTATTTTATCGAACCCCCTCCCCAAAGGATGAAAGGCAAAGTGTTCCTTGGCGGAATTCGAACCCAATAATTTTGGTCGTGGGCATGCCGTGGTTGATGATGCGCAGACATTAAAACAGAGGGTTACTTACTTGCAAACAAATGTGTTAACATATTGACCGTGGTCTTTTCCGTAGGCTTTTCTTTCCACAGATAGACCTTATCTACTTCCCCCTTTACACTTTACATCATGACATTTCTGTGATACACGATCCGTATTGATCGCTTCCCCCCCTTTAACGATCCCTTTTGATCGAAAACATACCCCGCATTTTTTTCTCCCCCTATAGAAAAGTTCTACTTTGTAATCTGTCCCGTTTGTGTGCAGCCCTGTATGGCTAATAAAGAAACATATCTATCTATCTGTCTGTCGTCATATATGTCTGTCTGTGTGTCTGTCTGTCTGTCTGTCAGTCTGTCAGTCTGTCTGTCTGTCTGTCAATCTATCTATCTATCTATCTATCTATCTATCTATCTATCTATCTATCTATCTATCTATCTATCTATGCAATTGCAAGCACATCAGTAGTGACAAATACTCACACATATGCACTTACATGCAACCATGCA
>NW_021833449.1:32500-45000 GCF_006345805.1 Octopus sinensis | reverse complement strand
TCATGTTATTTGGGCTGTGGAATTAGGTGTTCAGAGCAATACCGAGCGACTTTAGCCGGTGCGTCGATGAATGCCGTACGTGATAAATTTTCAATTTATTAAAATTTTCCTCATTTTGAATCGAAAAAGCAAATTCCGTAAAACAAGGGAATATAATTTGCAGAAATTTTGAATACCTTTGAATTAAAATGCTTAAGAATAGGTAAAGAAAAGGTGTGTTTATTGCCTGAGAAACAGGAACATCTATGGACGCGTTTCGGTTTCGTTTTAGGTGAATCACAATGATACAGTTATTCTCCTTGATTAAATATGCCCAATTCAATATTTACGGAAAGCATTTCCCAGACTTTATAAAAGTTCTTTGCATATTTACATTCTACAAGCGTTATTTATCCGAATATGTATAATTAATATTTAACAAATCAAAACAAGATAAGTCAAAGGTCATTGAGGGGTGAATTTCAATAACAATTTCTTTGGGATGCCACACTGAATGTCAAACACGAAATAATTCTTCACCTACTAAGGTTTTCCTCGTGGACAACGAAGGAAAATAAGAGGCTTGCGACATTTTTTAAAACTCTGAGTGAGGAGGGGAGATAATTTCACGAAATTAAATCTAATTACACGGGTCAACAAAATGCAACGGACAGACAATCTGATCTTAGTTTTGGAGACAAAGGGCAGCTATAGAGATCATAGTGGAGGCGCAATGGCCCAGTGGATAGGGCAGTGGACTCGCGGTCATAAGATCGCGGTTTCGATTCCCAGACCGGGCGTTGTGAGTGTTTATTGAGCGAAAACACCTTAAAGCTCCACGAGGCTCCGGCAGGGGATGGTGGTGATCCCTGCAGTACTCTTTCACCACAACTTTCTCTCACTCTTACTTCCTGTTTCTGTTGTACCTGTATTTCAAGGGGCCGGCCTTGTCGCTCTCTGTGTCACGCTGAATATCCCCTAGAACTACGTTAAGAGTACACGTGTCTGTGGAGTGCTCAGCCACTTACACGTTAATTTCACGAGCAGGCTGTTCCGTTGATCGGATCAACCGGAACCCTCGTCGTCGTAACCGACGGAGTGCTTCGATAGAGATCATAGTGGAGGCGCAATGGCCCAGTGGTTAGGGCAGCGGACTCGCGGTCATAAGATCGCGGTTTCGATTCCCAGACCGGGCGTTGTGAGTGTTTATTGAGCGAAAACACCTTAAAGCTCCACGAGGCTCCGGCAGGGGATGGTGGTGATCCCTGCTGTACTCTTTCACCACAACTTTCTCTCACTCTTACTTCCTGTTTCTGTTGTACCTGTATTTCAAGGGGCCGGCCTTGTTACTCTCTGTGTCACGCTGAATATCCCCGAGAACTACGTTAAGGGTGCACGTGTCTGTGGAGTGCTCAGCCACTTACACGTTAATTTCACGAGCAGGCTGTTCCGTTGATCGGATCAACCGGAACCCTCATCGTCGTAACCGACGGAGTGCTTCCATTCCATAATTTCACGAGCAGGTTGTTCCGTTGATTCGGATCAACCGGAACCCTCATCGTCGTAACCGACGGAGTGCTTCCATCATCCATAGAGATCATAGCCCTTCTGTTGTCAGAAGGGATATGGACACATTTACATATATAGCGTTTACTACATTATTGTCCAAGAGTAATTTGCATAAGTGCAACAGAATAGAACAAAGAGAAAATACCTCAAAACGGCCTGAAGTATAAATTTAGATAACAAGGTCGAGGCGGTGCATGCTGATTGTTGCTCAGGATAAATTCATAATTGACTAGAAATTCCTTCGTAAACAGAGAAAGGAGTCTTGGAGAAATCGTTAGCGACTCTGGATGAAAAAAAGGGTGATAATTTCAGATGCTCAGGAAATTAAATGACCATTTGATCTTTGTTTCCGAGACGAAGATAGCCCGTGGTTACGTTTCGCCTTCGGCATAGCCTCTACAGCACAGTCCATTTTTGATACTGAATTTATTTGTACAGTTTAACATATACAGAAGTTAGTGCATTATTGTGCAAGAGTATTTTAAGTAATTATAGCCCCCACCCCCCAAAAAAGCAAATAGAAAATAAATGAGAGGCTCAGTTACATGAATATTGATAAGAAAGTCAACGGGGTGTGTATTGAATGCGAAGACAATAAATTTTTGAACTTAGAAATTTCACTCGCAAACAGAGCAGGAAAACAAGAGCCTAGAGATAATTATAAGCAGCCTTCAATAAGAGGGTGGAGATAACATCGAAGAATTAAGAATAATTTCACAGTTGAATTGACATTTTTAGAGAAAAAAGGTCAATCTAGTTTTCATTTCAGAGATGAGGAGGTTGCCATCGATACGTATTGTATACATACATACATACATACGTACACACACACACACACGCACATAGATATACATGTATATATGTATATATATTTTAAAGACTCCGCCGGTTACGACGACGAGGGTCCCAGCTGATACGATCAACGGAACAGCTTGCTCGTGAAATTAACGTGCAAATGGCTGAGCATTCCACAGACACGTGTACCCTTAACGTAGTTCTCGGGGATAATCAGCGTGACACAGAGAGGGACAAGGCTGACCCTTTGAAATACAAGTACAACTCATTTTGCCAGCTGAGTGGACTGGAGCAACGTGAAATAAAGTGTCTTGCTCAAGGACACAACGCGTCGCGGGAATCGAACTCACAACCTTACGATCGTGAGCCGAATGCCTACCCACTAAGCCACGCGCCCTCACATGTATATATATAGAATAATATACACACAATATACACGTATATGTGTATATGGGTGATATATATATATACACACATATATATACACGTATATGTGTACGCGTGTGTGTATATATATATATATATATATACTACATACATATATGTGTGTGTGTATATATATATATATATATATATATATAAATATTATAATATATACATACATATATGTGTGTGTGTATATATATATATATATATATATACAGATATGTTTGTATATATAAATATAATATATATATATATATATATATATATATATATATATATATATATATATATGACTGCAGTGTCTAAGTATCCTATTGTTGTTTTCTTTATTAAGAATTAGTGTGTGACATTTAAAGATTAGGTTTCTGTTTCTGGTAAGAAATACTCTCGTTATCTCTCTCGTTATTGTATTAAATAAAGTGAGGCTAAAAACTTTATTCTACTGTGTTGTGGCCGTTGTTCAGCTTTAGATCAGCTCTGACCCAAAGGAACAATGATAGTGACCAGCCCGATTTTTATAAGATTATATTACCTAATGCGTCCTTCTTAAATTAAAGACACTATTATGTGACTCACTGACAACTTGGTTGCTACATCTAATATGCTGAGTGACGGTGTAGAGGCTTTTTCAATAACTCCCTTGGTATATGTTGCTGACGGGTCGTAGCGATGGTGGGGATGATGTTTCAACACCGGCAGGGCCTAGAATTAAGGTTATTTTTTTTGTTTGTTTGTTAAGATAGTTTCGAAATTTTTCATGTGCGCATCTGTGCATGTGTGAAATATTTTTCTAGTTAACTTAAAACGAAAAAAAAATCTGTCTCTCTTTCACTCTCTTTCACTCTCTTTCTCTCTTTCCTCATACATCTCTAACTCTTTATCTTTCCCCACAGATGCTACCGTTTTCATTTCTGTTACATCTTCATCCATTCCCCACTCTTCTCGATAATGATAAAAATGATAATGATTATGATGATGATGATGATCATCATCATCGCCATCATAGCAGTCATCATTATCTGTCTTTCGCTCTCAGCCTCTCAGTATTTTAGTCTCTCTATCTCTCTTGATACGCCTCACTCCCTCTCCTTCTCTATACCTCTGTCCCTTTTCCTCTCTCTCTTCTCCCTCTCTCTATGTCTGCATGTGTTAGTAACTCCATCTCTCACTCCCAATCGCTGCCTCTTCATCTCTCTCCTTCTCTCGCTCTCTCTTTGTCGCACACACACACACATGCATACTTTACCTTTCTCTATCTCTCATTTTCTTTGTCTCTTTCTCTTCCCTTTCTCTCCTCATCTCTGTGTAACTGTGTGTCTCTTTCTCTCTCTCTCTCTCTCTCTGTCTCTCTCTCTGTATCTATTTGTCTTTTCTCTCTCACACTCTCCCCTTCTCTTTTCGCCTTTCTTTCCTTCTCAGCCTCTCCCCTTTTCCTCCCTCTCCTCTCTCCTTCTCCCTCTCCCCCTCTCTCTATTTCTCTCCAGTTTCGTTCCTATGTCACCTCATGTTATATTTATGTACTTTCTATAATCAAATATCCGTTAACGGTTATTAATAAATTACAGAATTATTAACGAAGGAATTTGGTAAAAAAAAGCCAAAAAAACAAAAACAAAAAAAAACAACAACAAACACTGAAAAAAAATGCAAAAAATGAAAAAATTACATTCTTTATGGTTTATGTCGTGATTTATTTTCTATTATTTTATTTAACTAATTTTTTTTCCAAAATTCCTCTCATAAAAATCTCAAAAACAACACAAATATATTTCTACTCATTTCAATCATTTATTCTTTATATTTTTCAAAATTTCTCAGTCGTATTCTTTGTTAGTTGTTTTTTTTTTATAACCTCTTTTTTTTTCTTTTCCATATATCCTATTCTTCTAATTTAGATAAAAAAAATAATTATAAATAAAACATAAAATCATAAAAAAAAAGAGAGGAGATTTTTCATTAAAAGTCCTGTCAATAAACAATAAAATAATGAACAAAATTGATTCGTTGTAATTGTCTCTCTTCGTTTCGTATCATCAATATTTCGACATTTTTAAGAATAACTTTTTAAAGTATGGAATGCTAGAGTGTGAAATATTTTATAGTATTAACAATATTATCATAACCGTTATTAATAATATTGGTTTTATTTTATACTTTGATATTATTATTATTATTATTATTATTATTATTATTATTATTATTTTAACAGTTGACAATCTGGTGTAGTGTGGAAAGCGAAAGCATTGGGATTAAAATTCCTTATCCTATATACAGATCCATACATCTACGATGCTTGTTTCTTAGTTCTAATCCCTCCTAGATCGACTTTGCCTTTCATTCTTTTCGTGGTCGATAAAATAAGTCGATATTCAGCACTATCTCCTCTCCTCAATCTCCTGGCCTTTTGCCGACGTAAAAGACTTCACTAAGGTAGTAGATTGGCGGTATCATTAAACTCCTTAGTTCAGAACATTCACTGTGCTATTTAAATACGGCTTTAAATTCTGAGTTCTGAGTTCAAACTCCGCCGAGGTTAGTTTTGCCTTTTATTTATTATAAATTATATTTATTATTATATTTATTATAAAATAAACACCTGTCAAGTCCTGGTATCAAAATAATCCATTTACACCACCCCTCGAAGCTGTTATGGACGATTTAACTCAGTGGTTTTTAACTGGCGTCCATATGACCTTTGAAAGGTCCATTTAACATTTTTTGGGTCTATACAGCAAAATAGTCATTTGAGGATCCACAAAAGAATTTTAAGGGCCCCTGAAAAGATTGCTCTAAATGTATGTATTGGTATTCATTACAGAAAACAACTAGGCTTCTTTATCTTACATTTTGTTACATAGTTCAACCTACACAAGTTAATGTTTGAATTCTTAAGTCCCACAACATGCGTTTCTATAATTCTATCCCCGATGGTACTGCCCCTTGCCTCTTTTATGGTAGGTTATGCCGAACCTTTTAAGTCCAAATTCTATACTAATATCAGCGCTAAAACAGTGGACCGTCTTCAGAACCCAAAGAATTCCCCTCAACACATGTCTATGATGCTGCCCCAGTAATTCTGCTCGTAATCAGAGATGCACACATCGTCAGCCACCAAGGGACATGCTCAACTGGTTATAGTAAAAAAACTGACAAGCAAATCTGTGGTATTGAGAAGAATATTTGCTGTAGCCCAAGGAACTCACTTGTGTTTTATCTTTGCCATAGAGTTTCAAATCATCCATGGAGTGGAGGGGCCTGATTGCTTTGGATTTTTTTCCTTAAGTTGATACTCCAGGGTAATTTTCATAAGTACCAACGGAAATAAGCTATCACTCTCTTCTGATACCCCGTGTGCCCAAGATTTTTCTGTAAGATGTCAGGTCAGTTTCGCATCTCATCATTCTTCTCTTCAGGAAACGCGTTGCCTTCCTCGCAATTCCAAACAGATTTCAGCACGCGATGATCCACGAATGTGGAATCACATCATAAGCCTTGCGATAGTCAATCCAGGCAATATCCAGATTTGTTCTCCTTCGTCTAGAATCTTGCATAATTGATCTTTGGGACCTCTGCGTCTCCCTCTACAGCCTTTTTGTTCCATCGGTAATATATCGTTCTCATCCGGAAATTTACACAGTTCTTCTGCGATTTCTCCTGGCAGTAACTTCCACATTAATGGAAAGTAGGAAATTGGACTGTAATTGTCAGCAGCATTTTCCTTTGATGTATCCTTCAGCTACAATACCTATTTCTCTACTACCCACAAGGGACTAAACACAGAAGGGACGAACAAGGACAGGCAAACGGACTAAGTCGATTATATCGACCCCAGTGCGTAACTGGTAATTATTTAATCGACCACGAAACGATGAAAGGCTAAGTCGACCTCGGCGGAATTTGAACTCAGAACGGAGCGGCAGACGAAATACAGCTAAGCATTTCTCCCGGTGTGCAAACGTTTCTGCCAGCTCGCCGCCTTAGATACAATACCGTTCGCCCTTATATCCTTCAGATACAATATCGTTCGTCCTTTTGTAAACCAGCCCAGAATTTCTTTTTCTCCATCGATCAATGCATTAAATTGCTTTGCGATCAACTTATGACAACTGTTGTATTTTTTTTATATCCAAAATCCCTGTACACTATTAGGTCCTGCTGCTTTCCAATTGCTTATCTCTTTACTAATATTTCTGATACTGTCTTTTGTGTAGTGGATAGCCTCTTGCAGGGGATAAGAAGCTGTTTGGTTCAAATAAATAGACAGAGAGACAGATAGATAAAGGGATAGATAGATAGGTAGGTAGGAAAAGAGAGAAAGAAAGAGAGAGAGAGAGAGAGAGGGAGAGAAAGAGAGATAGATTGATTGATAGGGAGAGAGAGAGAAAGAGACAGAGAAATAGATAGATAGATTGATTGAAGATAGACAGAGAGACAGACAGATCTATTTCTTTACTACCCACAAGGAGCTAAACACAAACAAGGACAGACAAACGGATTAAGTCGATTATATCGACCCCAGTGCGTAACTGGTACTTATTTAATCGACCCCGAAAGGATAAAAAGGCAAAGTCTACCTCGGCGGAATTTGAACTCAGAACGTAACGGCAGACGAAATACCTATTTCTTTATTACCCACAAGGGGCTAAACACAGAGAGGACAAACAAGGACAGACAAACGGATTAAGTCGATTATATCGACTCCAGTGCGTAACTGGTACTTATTTAATCGACCCCGAAAGGATGAAAGGCAAAGTCGACCTCGGCGGAATTTGAACTCAGAACGTAACAGCAGATGAAATACCTATTTCTTTATTACCCTCAAGGGGCTAAACACAGAGAGGACAAACAAGGACAGACAAACGGATTAAGTCGATTACATCAACCTCAGTGCGTAACTGGTACTTATTTAATCGACCCCGAAAGGATGAAAGGCAAAGTCTACCTCGGCGGAATTTGAACTCAGAACGTAACGGCAGACGAAATACGGCTACGCATTTCGTCCGGAGTGCTAACGTTTTTTGCCAGCTCGCCGCCCTTAGATCGATAGTCTGACAAACACGTGGACACTATGGGCAAACAACGTAAGTAGACAGATAGACAGATAGACAGACAAACACAATATACAAACAAACAAAAACAAAAACAAAAAGAACACTATCGGAAAAGTTTCTAACATATTTCTGAAACTATATTCTTCATATTCTTCATATTTCTTTATAAATCTCCAAATCATTGGCATCGTCTGTGGAATGTTTAGATGTTTTCCATGTCAAAAAGCTTAATCCGATTTTCTCAGAAACATTCTTTTCATTTTCATTAAATTTAATCAAATTATCTCTTTCACAATTTTTATGTTAATAGACTTTTTTACGTTTTTGTAGCTGGTATTGGTGTTATTGTTTTCTGTAGAATTTGTTTGGGTTTTGTTTGTTATTTTTTGTTTGTATTTTTTTCTTTTCTTAGATGCGCGGAGAATATTATTATTATTTTTTTTTTGTTTTAAAATTAATTATTATCTCACATCCACCAACAGCATCACTCACCAGCAGCAGCAGACGCAGTAGCAGCAATAACCTCGTTTCCCACCCCCACTACCACTAAGGCCACCACTAACCACCACTATACCAACAACGCCAAAACTATTTAGCAGCACAACACGCTAGAAATAGCAGCCAAAAGTCCCGCAAACCTTAGCCTAGGCCTGAATAAAGAAAACGTTATGTAATGTTTCCTTGCAAACAAAAAACATTTAAAAAAACAGGAACCAAAACCATGGTCCCAGATGAAATGTCTTTGGTCTTAGGTCTGGTAAATGGTAGTTGTCCTAGGGCTAAACTATAATAACAATATGAATAGCAAACTTTATGCGTGGGTGAGTTATCGGTTACATCGTATGTGATATTTTGGAAGCATTGATTTTATTGATACTTTGGAAGAATGAAGCGCAATGTCGGCACTCGGGCAGTCAGATTCGAACTCAGAATGCAGAGATTGACAACAAAATACCATATGATGTTTTGTACGAAGCTCTAAGCATATTGACAGTCCACCGTAATAGCGGTTTCACATTTTGGCACAAGTCCAGCAATTTTAGGGGTGGGGTTCATGTCGGTTACATCGACCCCAATACTCAACCTGCATCTACACTGATGCCACTGAACTGGTTCACATAGAGTCGCTCTTTAACACATCCCCACTTACAGGCGTAGGACAGTGCCACCCATGCACACACATGGGTGGCACTGTAGATGCAGGTCCCCGAAAGAATGAAAGCTAAAACTATCTCGGCGGAATTTGAATTCAGAACGTAATGACGGACGAAATGCCACTAAGCATTTCATCCGGCACGGTAACGATTCTGCCAGTTCGGCACCTTATACAATCCACCGTAATATCGATTTTAAACTTTGGTAAAAGGCCAGCAAATTCGGGGCAGGGTATACGTCAGTTTTATACATCGACCCCTGCACTCAACTGGTACTTATTTTATCGATCCCCAAAGGATGAATGGTAAAGTCGACCTCGGCGTAAATACGGACGAAATGCAGCTAAGCATTTTCACAAGGGGCTAAACACAGAGAGGACAAACAAGGACAGACAAACGGATTAAGTCTATTATATCGACCCCAGTGCGTAACTGGTACTTATTTAATCGAACCCGGAAGGATGAAAGGCAAAGTCGACCTCGGCGGAATTTAAACTCAGAACGTAACGGCAGACGAAATGCCTATTTCTTTACTACCCACAAGGGGCTAAACACAGAGAGGACAAACAAGGACAGACAAACGGATTAAGTCGATTACATCGACCCCAGTGCGCAACTGGTACTTATTTAATCGACCCCGAAAGGATGAAAGGCAAAGTCCACCTCGGCGGAATTTGAACTCAGAACGTAACGGCAGACGAAATACGGCTACGCATTTCGCCCGGCGTGCTAACGTTTCTGCCAGCTCGCCGTCTCTGTTAGTAGAAATATTCATTGATAATAACGAACCTTATGTTACTGTTACTGTGGTTGTTGTTGATGATGATGATGATGATGATGATGATTTTGTTGTTGTTGATGGTGGTGGTCATTGTATGGTGGCGTTAGTAGAAGTATCAGTGATTTTGTGGTGGTGGTGGTAGTGGTGGTGGTGATTGCGATTCTGTCTATGACATCGAGTGCTTGTGGTTTCATTCGATAGTAATTGTGGAAATGGCAATGACTGATACGGTGTTTTTGTAGCTGTGGTTGCTGTTGTTAAGCTCCATATCAGCTCTAATCAGACAGGAACAGGCATAGGATCAAAAGACTTCCACCCATGACCTTCTCATCTTTTTTTCTTCTTTCTACAGGCAATGTAGTATCACATTATCAAACGTGTCCTTTTTTTTATTTTACGATAGTGCTCTTGTGATTTGAAGAAGATTTGGCTCCTCTGTCGATAGAGCAACCACGTAGAGAATCCGGCTTTGGTGGTGTTTTCTGATATTGGTAGTCTGTGAGGGAGTTGCTGAGATTGTTTTTGATGTTATTTAACCCTCGGACAGAACTGGTTTAGAAGAGCTATGATTCAAGCAATGCCAACAATAACTATAACGCCTATTAGGAGCAGGTTTGGTGGTTATGAAATTGATTGTTTGTTAATTCGTAATGATGTTGCTGTTGTCGTTGTTGATGCTGAAAGCGGCTGAGGTGGTTAGCTCCATGTCCATCCCGATCGAGCAAGCTTTTTATCAAATCGATTCCACCCATGGCCTTCACGTTTCTGTATATCTAGAACTATTTCTCTATTGTTTCTCTCCCGTTTTCAGGATATAAATGTTCTTGTTTCTGGTTTCTTGTTTATTTTGGTGCAAAATAACAACTATTTCTTGGGAGACAAACAGCCACGCAGAAGCCCCAATCAAGTATGTGCAAATATAAGGGCGGTGGTTAAGGCGGTGAACTGGCAGAAACGTTAGCACACCAGGCGAAATGCGTAGCCGTATTTCGTCTGCCATTACGTTCTGAGTTCAAATTCCCCCGAGGTCGACTTTGCCTTTCATGCTTTCGGGGTCGATTAAATAAGTACCAGTTATGCATTGAGGTCGATATAATCGACTTAATCCGTTTGTCAGTCCTTGTTTGTCCTCTCTGTGTTTAGCCCCTTGTGGCTAATAAAGAAATAGGTATTTCGTCTGCCGTTACGTTCTGAGTTCAAATTCCACTGAGGTCGACCTTGCCTTTCATTCTTTCGGAGTCGTTAAATTAAGTACCATTTGCGTACTGGGGTCGATCTAATCGACTGGCCCCGTCTCCCAAAATTTCGGGCCTTGTGCCTAGAGTAGAACAGAATATAAAGGTGGTGGTTGGAGTGCTGGTGGTGATGATGATAGTGTTGCTTTTATAGAATCGGCAGAATCGTTAGCACGCTGGACAAAAAGCTCTGCGGCATTTCGTTCGTCTTTATGTTCTGAGTGCAAATTCCGCCGAGGTCGTCTTTGCTTTACATCCTCTCAGAATCAATAAATTACGCACCATTTGATCACTGGGGTCGATGTCCTGGACTTACATCCTTCCCCAAACTTTCTGGCTTTGTGCCAAAATTGGAAACCAATATTACTCCTTGAAGATAGTTTGAAGATAAAACTTGTATGTATGTATGTATCGTGGAATGCTTGAAGATAAAAATATATTTCGATATCCACGAATAAGTCGTATATTATGCAACTTATC
This sequence comes from Octopus sinensis, assembly GCF_006345805.1. Classification (NCBI taxonomy): domain Eukaryota; kingdom Metazoa; phylum Mollusca; class Cephalopoda; order Octopoda; family Octopodidae; genus Octopus; species Octopus sinensis. The sequence continues at coordinate 33,530 of NW_021833449.1, read as the reverse complement.
AATACGGTGGAGGCGGTCATACAAAGGACTTTTTCCCCAATATACAGGTATTACCCATCAAAAATGAGAAAATACTGCACAATAACTTTCAGATGCCAACCACGGATAAATGGTTTGGGGAATTTTGAAAAGAAATTAGGGAACATGTTCAACACATTAAAATTAAGAATTTAAGAATGTATTTTCAACATAAACTGAAATAGTTAAGGCATCGCAGCAACTGAATATTTGAGAAAAACTTGTAACCTTTAGGAAACGAAAAGTTTTAAAATTTAATAATGACACTTATACGAAATTCGGTGGAAGTACATGGCCTAGTGGTTAGAGCTCGATTGATCGCAGGTTCGTATCTCAGACCGAGCGGTATGTGTGTTTATGAGCGAAGCACCTAAGCTCCACGCGCCCCTGGAAGAAGGTAATGGCGAACCTTTGCTGACTCTTTCTCCACAATTTTTTCTCATTCTTTCCTCCTGCATCTAACAGCTCACCTGTGACGGACCGGCGTCGCTTCTAGGTGGGGAACCTATAGGCCAATAAATCCGGGAAACCGGCCCTTGTGAGCCAGGCATGGCTCAACAAGGAGCAAACAACAACAAATACGAAACTCTTAATAAATTTACCCAAAAAGGAAAAATGAAAAAAAGTATATGTGATGACTTACAACTTGCTTCATTATGATAGCAACGATATAAAATCTATGTAGAAAATAAACCCGAATTCATCTAATTTTTTTTTCCATTCAATTTAATCCTTTTGGTTCATTTGTACCAACGCGTAAAATATTTTTTATAGTAGAGTTTTATGCGTTTTTTGTAGCACTTTTTATTTTTCCTCTACAATATATCTTACTTCGTTTTAGTCATATGACGAGGGAGTACCAAGGCGAGAAGGTAAAAAATGCGATGGAATTTCTCTGAGAACCCAAAAGAAAGTTTACATAAACGTAAAGAATACATCATGCGAAGGAAGTTTGAAGGGAATTTAAAATCTAACCTCAGGAGAAGAATTGTTTCTGGTTTCTGGTTTATTT
>NW_021833449.1:0-17500 GCF_006345805.1 Octopus sinensis | reverse complement strand
ATATATATGTGTGAGTATATATATATACATGCATACATAGGCAAACATAAACAGCTAGTGTTATATATATATATGTTTGTGTGTGTGTACGTGTGTATGTGTGTCTGTGTGTGTGTGTAACGCATACGTATATATTTATATATTATATGCATAATTATATATTATAGATGGATGCAAGTATAAATATATATATTATACTTACTATCCACATACATACATAATACATACATACATATGTATATATATATCTATATACGTATATATGTATGTATGTATGTATGTATGTATGTATGTATGTATTATGTATGTATTTATATGAGTATAGATTTGCGTTACGTAAGAAGAAATATAGGGAGGCAGTCTTTGAAGTGGGGAGATTGACGAAAAAAGAATAAATATACAATTTTCGTAATGAATGAAAAATAGAAATATATGAAAAAATATATTCAACTAATTACATTTATTGTAAAAAATTATAATGGTTCTTTCCTTTATATTATATTTAAAAGAAAGAGGGTTTTAATGACTAGCATATTGTAGGGAAATTTTATGGAAGAATTTGATAAATTTTCTAATATAACTATCTGTCCCATAGTAAAATATAGTGCATATATGGGTGCATGAGTGTGTTGTGTGTGTGTGCTGAGTGAGTGGTGTGTGTGTACGTGTGTACGTGTGTGGATAGGTGTGTTTACCTGTACATGCCAAATAGTGTATGCACTTATCAATACAAGAACATATCTGACCATTCCTAAACTCAATGTGACTTGATATTATGAAGCGCAAAGATACATCTATCTATCTATCTAATTATCTATCTTCTATCTATCTATCTATCTATCTATCTATCATCAATATATATACTATAATATATTAATATATATTAATATATATATTATATATATATATTATATACATATATACATACATACCACACAATATATATATCTAATATCTAATTTCGACACATGCATATATACATGTATATATATATATATATATATATATATATAAATATATATAAGATATATATATATATCTATATAATTATATATATATATATATATAATACAATTTATAAGTAGGGCAAAAGAAAGAATGTCTAATGCCAAATATGCAAAAATAGACACAACGTCAATATCTATATATATATATATATATATATATATATATATTATATGTATATATGTATGTATTTATATGAGTATAGATTGCGTTACGTAAGAAGAAATATAGGGAGGCAGTCTTTGAAGTGGGGAGATTGACGAAAAAAGAATAAATATACAATTTTCGTAATGAATGAAAAATAGAAATATATGAAAAAATATATTCAACTAATTACATTTATTGTAAAAAATTATAATGGTTCTTTCCTTTATATTATATTTAAAAGAAAGAGGGTTTTAATGACTAGCATATTGTAGGGAAATTTTATGGAAGAATTTGATAAATTTTCTAATATTAACATATCTGTCCCATAGTAAAATATGTGCATATATGGGTGCATGAGTGTGTGTGTGTGTGTGTGCGTGAGTGTGTGTGTGTGTACGTGTGTACGTGTGTGGATAGTGTGTTTACCTGTACATGCCAAATAGTGTATGCACTTATCAATACAAGAACATATCTGACCATTCCTAAACTCAATGTGACTTGATATATATGAAAGCGCAAAGATACATCTATCTATCTATCTATCTATCTATCTATCATCTATCTATCTATCATCTATCTATCTATCTATCTATCTATCTATCTATCTATCTATCAATCAATGATTATATATATATATATATATACATATATATTATATTTAATATATATATATATATATATATATATATATACTATATATATATATATGTATATTATATACATATATCATACATACACACACCACATATATATATATTATATATATATTTCGACCATGCATATATACATGTATATATAGATATATATATATATATATATATATATATATATATATATTATATTATATTATATATGTATCTGTGTGTATGTGTACGTGCATGTGAGTGCATGTGTGCGTGCGTACTCTCCCCCCATGCCATGCATGCGTTTATACATATATGCGTACTTATATTTATACATGTACAGCAATATCTTCGCGTCTATTTTGATATACGTACCCGTACATATACACATAAGTAATAACTAAATTCAAACTTTTACACACGCACATTCACACGAACTCACACACACATTCACACGTACTCACACACACATTTACGTATATGAACATGCAAGTACATATCTTATATGCGCGCACATGGACATAAGTTCATACTCACATACATGTACAAAATTTATAAGTGCACACATGCACCTACGTTGTCACGCTCAGTCATACATGCAGACAGATGTACAACAAATAAACAATTGCAACTCCGTAGTTGTACATTTGTTTCGGTTTTTTTTTGCTGTTGTTTTGTTGTTTTTATTTATTTATTAATTTAGATGCGGAATTTTTTTTTTCTCCCTTGTAATCAAATGGTAGTAATTGAATGGGAAAATGGAGAAATATTAATAAATACCAGAATCCCTTAGGGAGCTTTTTTTACATTTTTCAGCAGGATATATAAAGATGTAGAAAATAGCAAAAAAAAAAAAATTAAATAAATATATATAAATTAATATAAATAAAAATAAAATAAAATAAGAGTAAACAAAACAAAGAGAAACACATAGCAGAATTGGATATTATTGCTTCGGCTTCTATGGTTGGCGGTTGGTGGGGAGGTCCGAAACGCTTTAAATAATAATAGCATTTAACGAAATTGTTTAGAGTTGAAATTCTTCCCGAATGGTTCCTTTTAACTAACTAACTGATAAATAAATAAATATATAAATAAATAAATAAATAAATAAATAAATGGGCGAAAAATAGAGAAATAAAATAAAATATATTCGCAAATGTAATAAAAATAAGTAAAAAATATATTCGATCTTTTTGAAGATGATAACAATAATTTTTATGTAATGATTTCTTTCTTAATAGCTCAAAGACCCTCTTTATGTTATTATTTTGTTCCTTATTTTACGTATCTCCCTTTATAGTTTTGAAGTTTGTATTTATTTTGGTAAAAGTGCCATACTGGTAAGACACTTTTCTTTTTAATTGTTCATAATGTATGACTTGTGAAAAAACAGAAAAAAAAATTGGATGCAACTCAGAATACTACAACTATTTAAGGGTCGTTCATGCCAAGTTTATATAAAAAGATCTCCACCATACACACGCACACACATTTTCATATGCATGTTTATATATATATATATAATATATATGTATGTATATATATATAATTATATATATATATATATATAATATATATATGTATATATATATGGATGTGTGGTAAGTAGCCTACTTACGAACCAAATGGTATCGGGTACAGTCCCACCGTGTGGCACCTTGGGCAAGTGTCTTCTACTATAGCCTCGGGCCGACCAAAGCCTTGTGAGTGGATTTGGTAGACGAAAACTGTAAGAAACCTGTCGCATATATATATATATATGTGTGTGTGTGTGTGTGTATGTTTGTGTGTCTGTGTTTGTCACTCAAAATCGCTTGACAACCGATGTTGGTGTGTTTACATCCCCGTAACTTAGCGGTTCGGCATAAGAGACCGATAGAATAAGTACTAGGCTTACAAAGAGTAAGTCCTGGGGTCGATTTGCATGAATGGCCACAGTCAAATGACTGAAACAAGTAGAAGAGTATACGTGCAAAGAGGATACACACACACACACACATATATATATATATATACAAATAGGAACATGAAAATCGAACAAAACAATATACATCAAAATGCAAATTAATAATAAAATAAAAATGGTACAAATAAACTGGTCCTTACAGCTGTTTCAGCCTATGGTGAAGAGACAATCCAACTTAAATTGCCCATATATGCCATTGTAGTATAGTCTTAGGCATTAAAAATTATATTTGTCTGTTTAAATATCCAAAGGCCTCGTCAGAGGATATACGTAGCTATAAAATTATAATAATAATATTGATATATAAAAAACATGCTTCCTATACTATCCAATAAGAACAAGAAAATAAATGATAAGACAGATACTCATAGCCCCTATATTACTTTGTACTATATATATATATGTATATATATATATATATATATATATATACACATAAATAATCAGAGAAAGGGGAATTTGGTATTCTTGGTAGACATTCTCCTTGGAGGCGTTCCAGTATCGCCACAGCCAATTAGCTGGAACTTGTAAAGTATAAAATCATGTACCTACATATCTCCCAAGAGTATCCGAATCATGATTATGATTAACATTTCTTATTCTATGCCTAGAAATAGTGTCGTAGACTTGAATTGCCGCTGTTTACATTAATATTACATTTCATTCTGTGATAAATACAGATAAGAAGCACTCCATTCTATAATATCTACATACAAGCACGAGTGGTGGAATAAACCATTTGGAACTAAATATATGAGGCGTGGGAACTTTGTGAAGAAATCCAGCCGAAGACTAATTGATTCATAAGTCTGATGCCTGTTAATAATACCTTGTAACACTATTTTTGTCCTTGGGTAGCAACAGCTATTTTCTATTTGCTTATCCTGTGAAAGTATGAAAAATGGCTGATACTTTCTTTAAATTTTGCTTTCGTTACATTTATTAACACTCAAAAAAATCATCTCAGCACATGGTTTCTATACTCCAGTACTCCTAATCACGATCAGAGACGCATATATTGGTAGCCACTGAAGGACATGCGCAAGTGGTTATGGTGAAGGAACTGACGGACAAATCTGTAGTATTGAGCAGAATATTTGCTCTAACGATATTTCTGCTTCAGCAATTCAGCGCTGAATCTGTCTGAAGTGTAATGGAAAATTTAGCAAACACTAGAAACGTAAGCGAGCATGTTACTTTTCATTTGTCTGGCTCGCTTACGTTTTTGGTGTTTGTTAAATTTGCTAGGGAACAATTCTTAGTGGTAAGACCACAGCGGATCTTCTTCCAGCATAATGGTTTCCACATAATGGTAATTTTTCCACTTATATATATGTATGTATGTATGTATATATATATATATATATATTATTCTCTTTAACTATAAGTTCTCTCCTTCAAACACTCATTCGTCGAAACCGACCGGGGCGGCAATTGTCATACACACACACACACAAACATATCTCTATATAAACATTTGTACGTATGTGTGTATTTACATATAAAAACATGTCTACTGCGGCGATAATAAAACACACCAGCGGAAAGACTGGCGGTTTTTCGCATGTTTCATATTTGGATTCCAAATTGATTTATTCCATTATATCTCACCACCTTACCTTTTTTTGTTTTATATTTCTCCGAATATTTTGCTCGTATTTCTAAAATTACATATGGCCCCCCCCCTCCGTTTCAATCCATCCCAACTGTTTCATCTCGCGACTCCTACATAAATATAATCTTGAATAATGTTTGACGGGGAACGTTATGCACTGGTTTTGATTATCCTACAATACTAAAAGTACTAAAAATGCCTGAAATCTTCCATTTACGCGACTCACTAATATATGTATGTTATCTCATTCCTCACACGCACACACACACACACTCATATATATATATATTATATATATATATATAATATATATTATATATATAGATATATATATATACATACATATATATATATATATATATATATATATATATATATAATATATATATATATATATATATATATATGTTATGTATATATATATAGGCATGTGTAGCTATTAATTTTATGCTCCACATTATTATTTTTTCTATTTTATACAAATAAGCATATATATATATATATATATATTTACACACACACACACACCATATATTATATATATATATATATATATATATAAATATATATATATGTATGTATGTATGTGCAAGAACATATACTTACATATGTATATATACGTAAACATTTCTATGCAAATATAATTTCATTTTGACATAGACGTATAATTATTTATATATATATTTATGGATACACACACGCACACACATTTATATATGTATGTATGTATTTATATGCATATGTATGTGTGTGCGTATGTTATATATATATATATATGTATGTATATATATATTTCTATGTGTATATGCATACACATATAAATATATATAAAACGTCAACTTATATTATCTGCCCCTGTCTTTTTCTGCGTGTTCGTGTGCATATACGCGAACGTGTGTGCGTGTTTGATTGAGTGCATTAATATGTTTATATGGATTTATGTACATTTGCGTCAGACATAGGACACAAGAAAACCCTAACTGGAGACTTCAGAGTGTAGAACGGGTAGTAAAAATTAGTTCCAAATGTTTTCAATTAACGTAGCACCCTAACATACCCTGGCACCCAAATATTATATTCTATTCACCACAGGGTCCTGGGATTGAGTAATCAACTCGAAATCTGTGTTCTATAGCACACACATAAAACTTGGCCACGGGTGGGGCAGTATATGAACACACACATAGCAACAGAAACCCACGTACGTCCTACTCCTTACCGTATATTCTCTCTTTATACACACATACGTAGGCGCAGGCGTGGCTGAATGGCAAACAGCTTGCTTTCCAACCACATGGATCGGGTTTCAGTCCCACTGCGTGGCACCATGGGCAAGTGTCTTCTACTGTAGCCTGAGACTAACCAAAGTCTTGTGAGTGGAATTGGTAGTTCGAAATTGAAAGAAGTCCGTTGTATATACATACATACATACATATACTCTTTACTCTTTACTCTTTTGCTTGTTTCAGTCATTTGACTGCGGCCATGCTGGAGCACCGCCTTTAATCGAGCAGCTCGACTCCGGGACTTATACTTTTGTAAGCCCAGTACTTATTCTATCGGTCTCTTTTTGCCGAACCGCTAAGTAACGGGGACATAAACACACCAGCATCGGTTGTCAAACAATGCTAGGGGGACAAACACAGACACACAAACACACACATACATATATATATATACATATACATATATACGACGGGCTTCTTTCAGTTTCCGTCTACCAAATCCACTCACAAGGCTTTGGTCGGCCCGAGGCTATAGTAGAAGACACTAACCCAAGGTGCCACGCAGTAGGACTGAACCCGGAACCATTTGGTTGGTAAACAAGCTACTTACCACACAGCCACATTTATATATAAATTAAATTAGAGATAAAAACCACTTTAGGCAAATCAAACAATGAAAAACATAAACCAAAACATAAAAATAAAAATAATTAATATAATTTACAAAATATATAAAATATAAAATTTAAAATCTAAATTATTTAAATTTAAAATTATTAATTTATATTTATATTTATATTTATGATTTTTTAAATTTAATTATTTTTTATCATAATTATATATAACTATCAAAAAGTATTAATAAGTTTATTATAAGATAAGTAAAACCACTACATACGTTTCATGGCCATAACCTAATTCGAATTACAATAATTTAGATTCAATTACAAATTCGAATTATGGTTATATTCAATCTTCAGGTTAATGATAATAGTTAAATAAATAAGCAAATATATTTAAACAATATTGTTTAAGAAATAAATAAAATAATAATATATATATCCATATATACACATATATATATACATACATACATACATATATACATATATATATGTATATATACATAAGTGAGGGTGACTTCATGCCGTCCGAGGCCATTGACAGATTGAAGGAGAGATAAATCGATAGATAGCAAGATAGAAATACTGAGAAAGGTAGAGTGATGATGAGTGATGATGATGATTTGAGTGATGATAATAAACAAAAAGGATAGGAGGAAAGAGGGAAGAAGCTGTAAGAAACGTTGAAGAGTAGAGACGACAGAGAGAGAGAGAGAGAGGATGAGAGAGAAAGAGAGAGGGTGAGAGAGAGCAAGAGCAGGAGCCATGAGAATAAAGCGTGAGTAGCGGTGGCTGTTGGGATAAGTTGTTGAGGTGATGAAGTAGAAAAGGAAGAGTTCAATGAGTGATCGATATGTGACCTCTCTCTTCTCTCGCCATCTCCACCTCTCACTTTTCCCCCGCCCACTCCTGCAACACCATCTCCCTGTATCATCCCCCCCACCGTCGCCCTGAAATACAACATACCACTTCGTTCACTCTTCTCTCTCAATCTCTCGCTTTCTCTCAAGTTCTCACTAACTTCGCCTTTATCACCATCATTTCTCCCCACCTCCATCTCACCCCTATTTTTGACCCTCATTCTATCTATCTCTCCATCTGCCTGCCTGCCTGTCTGTCTGTCTGTCTGTCTGTCTATCTGACTGTCTGTCTGTCTCTCTGCTGTCTGTCTATATATCCATCAATCTGTCTGTCTATCAATCTGTCTGTCTATCTATCTATCTATCTATCTTGGTTGTGTAAATGCGCGTGGCTTGGGGTCCCTTGGAAACAAGGGGTACCTCTTAAATGACATAAGTCACATAAGTTAGAAATCATAGCCATAAGCGAGACCAGAATCCACAATCCGCGGGCCCAAAGACCATGTTTGGCGGACAGTTCAACATTTATTTTTCCCCTGTCTGCGAGAGAATGGGCGGGTAGTGGCACCGCGGTACTTTTTCACAAGAGTCTGGATCTCAATGTAAGGACAATATTCGTAGACCCGGAGGGTAGATGGTCGTCCTGGATGTGTAGACGGCAGCAATGGGTGCGCTTTTCGGCTCGTATCAGTTTACGCACCGCCTTTAAAGGTCGGGCGGATTTCTTTCAACGTCTAGAAAGTTTTCTTGGAACGTCTCGTCTTTACTCTTAGTGGGGGATTGGAATGCTACCTGGGACAGCATGTAGACTACGTGGGTAGAGATAGGAATAGACGGGGATGCAAATGCCTCAGAGACCTGCCAGACGCTTTCAACTGTCTGACAGGTTTCGACTAGACCACCCGAATGCGCCAACGTGGACATGGAGCAACCGCATCGGGTCGTCGAGATCGTATCAGATAGGATACTGTGTAGGACAGTAGATAGAGATAGCATAGGATGTCCACAATTCCACATAGTCAGCTACACGGATCACAAACTTGTGACATGTACGCTAGACTAGGTAAGACACTTAGGCAGGGTCCCGGATACTGGAAAAACTAAACGCGTCTTTCCATCGAGACAAGTTTTCAGAGACCGATTAGCACACTAGTAAAGAGGGCTTTGACGGGAGCCATCATCAACAACAAATGGTGGTTTGCCCTCAAGAGAGCAGTAAAAGCAGAAGCGATTAGGTACAGCAAAGCACTAGCCATAGATAGAATAGTAGAGTAGAGGGTGAGATAGTTAAGAAGCTAGAAGAGGCAATTAGAAGCGGCATCGCATCCGACGTTTTGGCGGCGAGGTTGGCCCTCGACCAAACACTTCAACGCCAAAACACGAAGGATGTGCTGTCAGATCTAGGATGCGTGCTCTAAGGAACGAAGGTGTTGGAGCCGCGAGAGAGGCCGGGTGGCAGAGGCGCAACAGGGCAACAAAGCCACCATTCGGTCACTGGTAGATGAACAGGGGCGTGCGAATTGCTCGAGCAAGTAAAATGTGTGAGGCCTTCAGCAGCATTTTGCCGGACTGTCGGAAACGAGTGGAGGGCAAGGGCAAGAACGTAGGGTGGATTCAGTGCCTACCTACATAGCCTACCACGACTCTCGACAAGAAAGGCAGGGTGCTGCGAAGGTGCCATCACGGCGGCGGAAGGAAGTGCGGGAAGCGATGCAGAATGCTCGAGGGACAAATCACGGGTTTGGATGGTCTACCCTACGAGCTTTACAATTGTATGCCAGAATTGTTTGGAGATCTCTTGGCGGCGGTTGTACTGCAACTGGCAGCAAAACGGGAGGGCTCCTGGTTTGTGAGCCGAGGAGCCGTAACAATGCTGAAGAAGAAAGATCTAAACAAGGGAAATGTAATAGATAACTTTAGGCCCATCACTCTGCTTAATGCAGACTTGAAATTTTGGCCAAGGTGCTAGCCAAGAGGTTGGCGCTTGTCATCGAGGAAACTGGTCGACAAGGCGCAAACATGCGCCGCGTGCCAGGCCGGACCATCCATGACAACCTCCATCTGATGCGCTACATTCATAGACAGGGTAGTTAACGAACCTGGCATGGGTGGGGCCTGATCAACTTGGATCAATCAAAAGCCTTTGATAGGGAGACCATCGATACTTGGAGGCAGTCCTGAGAGCGGCTGGTTTCGGTCCCGTCTTCGCGGCTGGATAGCTGCTTGTACAGAGGCATCCGTTCGGTAATTCGCGTAAATGGACATCTATCGAGACCTTCGACATTGCACGTTCGGTCGTCAGGGATGCACCCTCTCGGCGCTTCTATACGTATTGACTCTTGAGCCACTACTGCGGAAGCTGGCGACTCTAAGGGGCATCCCGCGAGAATTGGGATGCGGGACGAGCGTGTCTGCATACGCGGACGACGACGTCACCGTCATAGTGTCTAGCCACGAGCACATCGAGTGGTCGGCGAGACACTGAAAAACTACGAAGCGGTGTGACAGGAGCGAAAAATCAACCGGGAAAAGTCAGTGGGCTTGCGACTAGGCACCTGGAGAAGCAAGCCCATGCCGTCCACCAGCGCCCTCCGTCGTGGGACGCTGGACCGACGGCCCGGTTGAGTTGCTCGGGGTCTGGTTGGTCCGGACCTCCAAGTGGAGAAGAACTGGAACGAGATAACGAGTAGGGTGGTCACTCTCGCCCGGCAATGGGCGAGAGGAACTGTCCCTAAAAGGTCGAGCGGAGGTGGCGAACACGTACATCGCGTCCGTCATCTACTACCGCCTGACCGTCGTACCTTGTCCCGACCCTACCTCACCAAACTACAACGCATCCTCTTTCGCTTCTTGTGGAAAGGATGCGTCCCGATGGTCAGGCGATCCATTTGCTGTCAACACCCGTTAAAAGGAGGGCTGGGCATGCCGTGGTTGATGATGCGCAGACACGCGCTGAGACTGCGACATCCTGGCTCTATGTAGACGACGGTGAAAGGTGTGGTCGCCGTTGTGAGGCACGCTTTCCCGCAGCTCGTCTCCATGACCGAACTGCAGTCGTGGATCAAAAAGAGGCCGAGGAAGGGCGAATGGCACCGCGAGTGTCGCGTTGCTCTCAAGCAACTCTGCCGTCCTGGGTCGACTTAAGTGACTTCAACACAACCAAAGCATTCTATAGGGGTTTAGTGGAGGGGAGGTACGACGACGAGCTCGGGGCGAACCTGGACGTCGACGAGGAGTACCTGACCCGCCTGTTCGGGACGACTTTCGGGCCAGGGCCCATGGACAAATTCCAGAGATCCCTGGCTGGCAGTGCTACCGAGAAGCGCTACCCGTTCGGGATAAGCTCTACAGACACGGCTCGAGAAAACACGGGGCCGACCGCCCGAGATGCGGTCAGAGCGACGAAACCGTTCTGCACGCACTCGTTCAGTGTCCAACAATTTCCGACCTGTGGGATTATGTCGAACAACTGCTGTCACGTGTGGGACGAGTCGGTTATCAGCTGAGTCTATCGTCATATTGTCACGCCTCCTTCCTTCAAAACGGGAAGGAAGAGCTATTTCATCATCCTTGTGGCTATGGCGAAAGAATGTATCTGGTGGACGCGTCTGAAAGGATTGGAGACAACACTTTCCTCTTTGGTCAATCTCTCATCAACTTCTTCAAGTACCACTTGAAAAGGAAAGTGAGAGTAGAGAGGCAAGTTTTGTCTAGCGAATGTTTTAAAAAAAGATGGGTGAATGTAGCAAGAATGGCACGTATGAATGACGAAGCCACCTTGAGCATAGTCCTATGAAACCAGAAATCGAAAACAGAGAGTTGCTTATTTGCAAAAAAAAAAAAAAAAAAAAAAAAATAAAATGTGACTTCATGACCGAGGTTACCGTGGTCTTTCCGCAGGCTTTTCTTTCCACGGGTAAACCTCACCTGTCCTCCCCTTTACACTTCATATTGACATTTCTGTGATAACGATCCCTATTGATCATTTTTTTTTCCTCTCCCCCATTTTTTTTTTTTTTTGTTTTTTTTTTAACCCCCCTTATTTTGTCCTCTTTCTCTCCTTTTACGATCCCTTTTGATCGAAACTCCCCTTCTTTTTTTTTTTTTTTTTTTTTTTTTAATACCTTCAAAAGAAAAGCTCTACCTTGTAATTTGTTCATCTGTGTGCAGCCTGTGTGGCTAATAAAGAAAATATCTATCTATATATCTACTCTATATATCTATCTATCTCTCTCTCTCTCTCTCTATCTCTCTCTCCTCTCTATCTCTATCTATCTCTCTATCTCTCTGTATCCATTTATCTATCTATCTATCTATCTATCGTATCAATCTATCTATCTATTATCTATCTATCTATCTATCTATTATAATCTATCTATCTATCTATATATTATCTATTATCTATCTATCTGTCATCTGTCTATCTATCTATTATCTATCTATCATCTATCTATCTATCTATCTATTATCTATCTATCTATTATCTAGGTCGACTGTCTGTCTATCTATATTTATAGTCCATTTATTTCTAGATTCTCTCCCTCTCTCTTCTCTTTTTTGTCTCAACTTTTCCCTCTCATATCATTCCTTCATTTCTTTCGTTCTTTTCTCCATTTCATTCTTTCTTTCTCCCACTCTCCTTCTCTCTCTCTCTCTCTTTTTCTACTTATCTCCTTCTGTCTCTCTCTCTCTCCCTGTTTCTCTCTCAGTTTCTCGCTCTTTCTCTTTTCTCTCTCTCTCTCTTTTTCTCTCTCTCTCTCTCTTTTTCTCTCTTTCTCTCTCTCTCTCTCTCTCTTTTTCTCTCTTTCTCTCTCTCTCTCTCTCTCTCTCTCTCTTTTTCTCTCTCTCTCCTCTCACTCCATCTCTCCTTTTATCGTTTCCTTCTCCCGATTTTGTTTCTCATTCTGTCTCTCAATATTTCTGTTATCTCTCTATTTCTCCTTTCTTTCTCCCCTCTCTCTGTCCCTCTCTCTCTCTCTCTTTCTCTTTCTCTCTCTCTCTCTCTCTCTCTCTCTGTGACTACCTCCCTTCCCTTGCCCACCACCAACGATTGATTGATCAATGGTGCAAAACAAGCAGTTCCGTCTAATTAAACAGCCAAGTAGGCTGAAGAAATTTGCAACTAATTAGGTAACATCTAACATAACCACCACACCAACACCACCAACACCACCACCACCAACACCACCAACACCACCACCAACACCACCAACACCACTGCCACCACCACCACCACCACCACCACCACCAACACCACCACCAACACCACCACCAACACCACCACCAACACCACCACCAACACCACCACCACCAGAGCCACCACCATCGTACCTACCATCACAACCACTTTCACACCATCATTACCATTACCATAATCAACGCTATCACAACCACCACCACCATTATTACTACTACTACTACTGCCGCTGCTGCTGCTTGCTGCTGCTACTATTACTACTACTGCTGTTGCTGTCACTATTACTACTACTACTACTGCTGCTGCTGCTACTATTACTAATACTACTATTTGCTGCTGCTGCTGCTACTACTACTACTACTTACTACTACTACTACTACCACCACCATTGCGACAACCACCAGATCTACCATCATCATCATCACCAACATACAAAGAAGCTACATCCAATGCTATCATCAGAAACTTCACCATGATGATATAAGTATATAAACACAAAACAGTTCAATTGGATCAGTATCAGAAATATAAAAAAAAGAAAGAAAGAAAAAAGAAACTAAGTACTAGGCTTAATTGATTCGACTAAACCCTTCGAGAGCCTGCTCCAATGATTTAAAGAAACAGGAAGATAAGAGATGATTACAGAGTCGGAGCTGTCACAGATGGATTGCCTTTTGTTATAGGCTTAATCAAACCGCGTAGCCCGCCCAGGTGCTCATCCCCCCATCAACTGTTAAACAGATCATCGATGACTTTTCGATAATTCTATTGGAAATTGGTGAAGCTCTTCGTTCTTGAGCTATGAACATCCTCAATGTCAGCAGCCAATTTAAAACACATCGCTGTTAGCATTACACCCCTATCACTACAACTACTTCACATCAAGCTACACGGTAACACACAAATGACATCATCACATCCATCATCACTACCTTATCACCACCGTCACCATCACCACCACTGCCACCTCCGTTGCTGCCATCGCACTTAAGAAACGTGGAGACATTATCTGCTAGAAAGTGCAGTCAAACGCCCCTCAAAATTAACAACCACAATAGACAAGGTTATATTTATTTTTGATTACTTTTAATCTGTTACTTGCTTCAGTCATTGGACTGCGGCCTTGCTGTTCCACCGCCTTCAATGCGTTTTCAATCAAGCGTAGTAGGTCTTTCAAGTCTGGTACTAATTCTCTCAATGTCTTTTGCAGTGCCGCTATTTTACGGGGACGCAAACATAACTACATCAATTGTTAGAATATGTTAATCACGCACAAACATATACACTCACTGTCACACACTCAGCCACTACACATTGTTTATTTTCTCTCCTGGTTTCTTTCTGTGTTCCGTGGAAGCGCGTAGGCTCGAAACGTTAAAGACTTTTTCACTTCCCTAGCATTAAACTAATACATCTGTTTGTTGTCTACACCACCTAACTTCGTCTTTTGCTTTTTTTTGTGAATTCTCCCCTATATATATATATATAGTATATATATATATATATATATATATATATATATATACCATTGTTCCCCTTACAAATCGTATTCATAATGTACATACGCACATATGCGTACTTAGATACACACTGATGCACGTATATTCACACACATGCACACATATACATACATAAACAACAGATACATAAACAGAGACATAAATACACACACACGTTCACACCAGAAGCACATAGATACATACATACACACATGTGTTTATCGACATACGCTCAAATAAACACATACATAAACACGTATATACATACATAAATACAATCACATAGAGACGCATTCATATATACATTTACACATACATGTACATACATAAATACACGCGTATTACAACACTTACAGACGCACCGCAAACACCACATCTAACACAACACATCAAAGGTTCGGCGGCCATATCAGCACCGCCATGTGAAACATAGCATATCACCACAACGTAGTCACACCACACCCGCACCGCTGTAGCCGCAACCACATTGCGAAATTCACCACCGCTAACACTATCGCCGGTGCCACCACCCCTCGCTGCTGCCACCACCACCACCACCGCTTCCACCGCCGTCATCGACGCCATTTTCACCTCCACCACAAACGCCACGACCACCGTAAAAACGCCCGCTAACTTCAACTAGCGACACCGCCGCCACCACCACCACCACCACCATCACCACCACTACTACTACCACTACCACCGCCACCACCACCACCACCAAACCACCACTACTACCACCAAACCACCACCACCACCACCACTACCGCCACCACCACCACCACCACAACCACTACCAAATCACCGCCACTACCACCAAACCACCACCACCACCACTACCACTACCACCACCACAACCACCACCACCACCACCGCAGTAGCCGTCGCCGCCACTATCAACACCACCACCACCACCGCAACAAACGCCACCACCACAGACAACAACAGCAAAAACTATGCAACCTCTACCACAACGACGACACACGTGCCGCCGTCACCTCCATCAACTCTACCACCGCTCTGCAGTGCATCTCGCCCTACCACTACACCGTCCACTACCTCTCCGTCTCGCGTTAGCAAACTACACACACATACATAAGCATGCATACACACACATACACAGTCATACAGACACACAGAGCAAAGCACACAAAGACAGAAACATACTAGAATGTGTGTACTTACATATTTCAAGCGAATGTGTATTGGTGCAAACTCACGCATACAAACGCCAAAACCAGCACAACACATCAGACAAATCAGTTAAAAACCACACCATCACACAAACCCCTTTCCACCACCACCACACCCACACAAATCCTGGTCTATCACTCACTTCCCATGTTGTTTTGTTCCTTCTCGAGACATGCCTGGTTCATAAGGGGCCGGTTTCCCGGTTTCTTGGCGTATAGGTTCCCCACCTAGACGGGACGCCGGTCCGTCGCAGGTGAGCTGCTAGATGCAGGAGGAAAGAGTGAAAGAAAGTTGTGGCGAAAGAGTCAGCAGAAATTCGCCATTACCTTCTGCCGGAGCCGCGTCGAGCTTAGGTGTTTTGCTCATAAACACACACATCGCCCGGTCTGAGATTCGAACCCGCGATCCCTCGACCGCGAGTCCGCTGAATGGTGAGATATATTTTCTCGGTACACTTTCCTTGTGGTGAACTTTTCTCGCAGTAAACTTTCTTCACGGTGAATTGTCAGCAGTGAACTCTCCTGTGATGAATTAATCATTGTAGACATCTTAAATATTTCGGCTCATGGAATTGTCACGCTTTATAAAACAGTTTATTACTGTTTAAATGCCAGAAAGTATGGATGATCTTTATTATATTCTTTCATAATACATTAGAGACTTCAATTGTGGCTGCGGTTTTGTTCCATAGTTGTGGCTGTGGATCTTTTCGGTTTGAACGGCAATTTTTAACATAATTTCTAGGTAACTAAAAAATTCTAAACTTCGTATACTGGTAGAATGTGTTTATAAAACATCTTTTTCTCTTGGCTTTATTGAGAAAATTCTATAGTTTGTAAGATATTTGTTGTTTTTTCTTCAATTTCTGCAATTTCAATCAATCAACTACGTCTATTGAGGTAAAAAAAACATTGTGTGCCGTATGAATATGCCCCTCGTTCAAGAAACAGATTGGGTTTATTTACATTTGTGAAGAAAAAAGAAACCCTTCCCCCACCCCTAACCCTAACCCTAACTAACCCTAACTCTAACGCTAACTCTAAAATAGATTGAAATGCAATAGATCGATACTAGGGTCATAATTATGGGTGACAATTTCATATGACACTGCTAGAAAAAACTGCCGTTCAAACTGAAAAAATCCGTGGCTGTCCCATAGTGGAGGTTGTTGAAGCTCGAACACGGACAGAATAATAGTAGTGTCTTAGAAATATACACAGCAATGAATGAAGGATGTGAGAAATAAATAAGTACATTAATAAATACATAAAAAAAAGAAAAGAAAATAATGTAGAAAGAAAGACGAAAAGAAGATAAAGAGCGAAAGGATAAATAAATATATAAATAAATAGGAAAGGATAAATATATAAAATAAATACAGAGAAAAACAAAATCAACATACTTTAATTCAGAAAGATTAAATTTGTGATTGAAAAAGATTAGCGGCAGATAATTCAGAATTTTTACAATTATGCAAATGAGAGGAGAAAAAGAAATATTGTATACAGTGTCTGTTTGTTTTTCATTAAAAAAGGAATCTTA
>NW_021833448.1:62500-72500 GCF_006345805.1 Octopus sinensis | reverse complement strand
GATCGTAGTTTCTTGAGAGCACTGATCTTATATATTATTCATGATGCAACAAACCTCTTACACTGTTCACCTTTCAATAACAAATGAGGTACTAAACCTCTTAACTTTTTCCCCCAACTAGGAACTTTCAATAACACTGAGTCTTTTCAACCTCTTATCCGTATTCCTCCCACACATCGCTTGTGACTCCGTTCTCCGTCATCAAGCAGGTGCCCTGTCGGCGTCGCCCTGCTACAAGGGATATTCCTCATTGAGTCCCTCCAGCCTACGGAATACGAGCATCGTTATGACCTCCACAGCTATCTGCGGATGCGATTAGGTAAGAAGCTCCAGCTTTTTACCACACAGCCACGCCTGCACCTATACATTAATATAGAAACGTTATATGTGTGTGTGCGTATGGTATATATATATATATATATATTCATAAAAATGGTAAGACAACAAAAGATTGAAAGTGACCTCGATGTTATGTAAATAGAGGAATTTATCTGTAAATGTAATATGTAACAATTATTCGGTAGCCATGATAAAACTTCGAGTTTCGGATGCCGAGGTGGAAATCCACGCCGCCATCTCTTCATATATCCGACCATCGGAAAAAATGCTATGAAAAATGACCGTTATGCAAAGGGAAATTTCCCTTTGCTTAACGGTTGTTTTTATCCGATGGCCGGTAACTGAAGAGATGGCGGCGTGGATTTCTACCTCGGCATACGAAACTCGGAGTTTTAACATGCCTACCGAGTAATTGTCACATATTACATTTACAGATATTTATATATATGTATATATATATATATTATATATATATATATATATATATTATATATATATATATATATATTAATTGTTTCGCCCATATTAATATGGCAGTCTTATAGATATAAGACTAAAGCTGTCGCTGATTAGCTCCATGAGGCCATCGCCTTAAGCTAGCTATTTCACACACAAACTGTGTCCATTATAACCTTCGAACAAGAGAGGGAATTATTGAAGGAACACATCCAGGCAATCAATACAAATCCCATGTCATAATTGAAAATACACAACGAAATAAATATACATATAAGAGAGCGAAATTAAAGGTCATATGCGAAAACTATGAATCATGTACATTGGGGCCAGGTACAGAATGGAGGAGTGAGAAATAAAGAGAAAAAATTTGGGAAGTAAGCGCTTCCAAAAGGAACCGTTCGAATCGGATAAATTTGATGTTTATGCGAAATGTCAGATGAGAATCAAAATTTAAAAATTCAGGAGTAAATAGGTAGACAAATAGGTCCATAAATAGGTTGATACAATAAATATATATATATATAGATATATATTCGGGTGAATTCGGGTAAAGGATATCATCTACGGCCGTTTCAGTGGCACAATAAATGTATAAATGACGTTTTAAGTGTTCCAAATGCAGAAAAATAATGCCCACTCGTCAGGATGGTTTCCCTCGTGATGAAATCAATCCTACATAGTAATAATTTGGAAGCTCTTACCTCGAATCTTTATCTCTTTATTTGTCACACCTCCATTCGGTACATGAATGCAACGTACATTATATATACTTTTCACATATAACTTTCACATATAATTTTGTTCACTTATTTATAAATTTATATGCATATTTATGATGTTGATTGTTTTAAATTATGCTTGATATTGTCATCTTTTGGTGCATCATTTCCTCTTTATCATAATTATTTTAATCCAGAGCTGCTTAGGATTTATTTTGTTACACACTTTGACAGGGCAAGGAATGATTGTAGCAGAAGCATGTTTCTGTGACTCTCTCACCTTAGGGGTTATAGATATTTCAATTACCACATGATTTGATTTGTGGACGTAATATCCGCTTCATATATAATAGCCTTTGCATTACAAAGCATATTTAGTAATTACATTTTAGAGATTATATATAAATGGTCCCAGTTCTTTTGTTTTTCTGAATTAGGTATATTATCAGTGAAATTAATTTTGGAACATCAACGGTTTTTAAAAGTACGTTCATAAAATAGCTTTATATATGCTTATGTAGTTTCTGAATTCTTAACGGAATTAACCAACACCAGAAGTATTTTGACAATATTAGAGTTAAGTTTTATTAGGAAGAGATGTGTAAGATGTACAATATTATGTGAACTTTACATTCTTTACGAAAGGAGACGATGAATTGCGTTCATGTTTTATTCGTAGATCAACAAGCTATAGCGAAACTATGTTGCAATGATTGAAGAAGAAATGCGACATTTTAAATTAATAGTATGTAAAAGAACAGGATATATGATTCTTTTATTAGACATGTGCAATGGGCTATATGACAAAATGATTCAATTCAGTGTAACATCTAAAACATTTAAACACTTGAATTAAATGATGTCTTACACATATGCATAAACAACTGACTATGAGATACGCAACTTCATGTCACTCGTGTATCGACAGGAGATTGTATTGCGATGCATATATATATATATATATATATATATATAATATATATATACACATGTATATATACAAATATATATGTATGTATATATGAGTGTATATATATCACAACACACACACACATATATATGTGATATTATATAGCTATATTATATATATATATTATTATATATATATGGGATATAGTATGTATGTATATATATATGTATAATATATTATATATATATATATATATGTATATATATAATATATATAATATATAGTATATATACATATATATATATACATATATATATATATCTTATATATATATGTATATATATAATATATAATATATATATATATATATATATATATATGTATATATATATATATATGTATGTATATATACATATGAGAGAGATGAACACTAGTAAGCAACCCTTATGCCAGATGTAGATCCGCAATGGTCTTACGACTAAGAAATGTTCTCAAGAAAAATTTATTTAGTAAACACCAGAACGTAAGCGTTTACATTCTTGCTTTACGTTCTTAGTGGTAAAACCATAAAACCGTAAAAACATTTCTTAATGGTAAAACCATAGCGGATCTAGTTCTAGTATAAGGGATGCCCACATAGTGATCATTCCTCTAGTAGCTATATAATACAATTTACTGAACCTTCAGATTTTAATAAGCTAGACCATTGGTGTTCAATTGATGTTAATTAAATTAATATCCAATTCCTCAACCTCATTTAAATTTAAATATATACATATTTATATAAATACACATACATACATACATATATATATATTATATATATATATATATATATATATATATATATATATATATATATATATAATATATATATATATATATATATATAGATATATATATATATATATATATATATATATATATATAAATTGCTGCGCTTTTTATATGTTTTATATACGTATTTAAACAGTATATTAATATATTATATACATACATATATATATATATGCGTATATATATGTAATATATGTATAAATAAATAAATATATATTATATATATTATATAAGTTTAACAATAAGGATAATCTCTTAATAAGGGATCTTAACAAGAAATTATCGGGTAGCTAGCGTGAAAACCTCATAAAAGAAAAGAATTCGAAAATAATTTTTTTCTTTTGAACAAATTAATTATATCTATATTGTATAGAGGGCATTATTACACATAAATGCTCACACTAGGAGGGACAAGTCATTACTACCAAAATTATACTAATCATACCAAATGGCAGTTTTTCAAGCAAGACATTTAAAAAAATGAATTTAGTTCTGTATCACCGTGATTTCACATTCAACTTACGTCTAATGATCGTCAGCTGAACTGATTCTGAACAACATAAATAAACTACCACCTTACGTAGCGAAGACGAACAGACAACTGCTCACTCCGGCCAAGCACATGGAATGTTATAAATCATATATCCGGTAAATGGCGGGCTTTTTACGAACTGCATGTCGGGTAATGAAAAGTATTCCGGAATAAGTTTAACAATTAAGGATAATCTCTTAATAAGGGATTATATATATATATATATATATATATATATATATATATATATTGGCTTCCTCTCCGTAGGAATTCTGGCATATATGATGGATTTGGGGATGTATGCTTGGATATCCGCGCCAGTGTGTGTATGCACTTCTATTCACATGCTTACAAAATTAGACTTACAACTAATTATATCAAATGCATGCGTATACCTGTGTGCGCGTGTGTATATGTCTGTGTGCCCATTTGTGCGTCTGTGTGTGTGCGTGCGTGTGTGCATGTGTGCGTGTGTGCGTGCGTACTTATATAAATACATACACGCATCTAACTAATTTGAATCCATTTGAAAGATAAATCCTGAGATGCCAGAATTCCTACGGAGAGGAAGCCAACATTTTACCGAAGGTATTCACAACGACACAAACACACGCACAAACACACATGGAGTTCTACATCATTCTGTATATATATATATATATATATATATATGTTTGTTCGTTTATGTGTGCTCGTGTGTGTGATTTTGTTTTCTAGTTCAGCATGTCGATCGAGATTTACTTCTTGGATTTTTCCACTCTTTCCGAATGACTACAAGAAACCTTATCGCAACATTAGCTGTCAGTCGAACACTGCCAGGGATTTATCTGTTGATGACGTTTTGAGGCTGGTTTCAAATATTGTTGATGTTCTTAATAAGCTAAGGACCATTTGTTTTCTTTTCTTTTTGTTGTAATTCCTTTTCTTTTCCTTTTGTCATAAGCATGTACGTCTTTGCAAGCGAGGAGCATATATGTGTGTGTATGTATGTGTATCTATCTATATATATATATAATTATATATATATATGTGTGTGTGTGTGGGGGGGGGCGGGTGTATGTATATATACATATATATATACAAACAAATTTTGTATATGTGCATATATATTCGTATGTATATATGTATATACATGTATGCTTACAGGTGTGTGAGAGTGAGAATATATGTGAGTTTGTACGTGTGTGTGTATGTGTGTGTGTGTGTGTGTGTGTGTGTGTGTGTGTATGCGCACAAGTATGTAAATACATACGTGTGCATGTATTTCAGCATTTTGAAGCGCGCGAGCAGATGCGAGAATTTAAAATATGACTGTAAGGTGTGAACGTCAAAGGAAGATAGTAATCGAAAAAAAATAAAGGTGAAGGATATTGGCGTACAGCAGCGCGGAAGCTGCTGCTGCTACTACCTACTACTACTACTACTACTACTACTACTACTACTACTACTACTACTACTACTACTACTGGTGCTGGTGCTTCTGCTGTTACTATTACTAACAACTACAGCAACCACTGCAGCTTCAACAACGGCAAAACAACACAATAATATTAATATTCATAATAATAATAATGATAATAATAATAATAATAATAGCAATAATAATAATAATAACAATAATAATAATAGTCAGAAGAATGATAATATTTCGAGGACTTTTTCAGAGGGATTGGCTACTGGACCTGAAGAAATTTCTAACTAGGCTCTGCAAATTCTTGCAGGCCATGCGCTGTTTACTTTGATATGAGATCACTATGTCGCGAACATTTGGTTGTGATGCTTATTCCTGGTGTACCCTTATCAGACGGATAGTCATGATGGGTATACTGGACTTCGTATATTTTACCCCAGTGTCACTTTGATGGTATGCACTGCTCCCTTACTCAATAATAATAATAATAATAATAATAATAATAATAATAATAATAATAATAATAATAATAATAATAATAATGATAATAATAATAATAATAATAATAATAATGATGATAATAATAATAATAAAATATTCTACTACAGGTATAATGCCTGAAAATTTGTCGACAGAGATAGCTGATTACATTGGCTGGTATTTATTTTAAGACCCCGAAAGAATGAAAAGGAAAAACGACCTCGGCAGAGTTCGAACTCAGAACGATAAGATCGATGAATTGCCCTTATACATTTTGACCGGTGTGCAGACGATTCTGCTACCTCATCACGTAAATAATAATAATAATAATGGTCTGAAATTTTGCCACAAGGGTGGCTTTCTGGGAGAGTGAAGGAGTTCATTACATTGACCACTGTATTTCACTGGTACTTAGATTATCGACCCTGAAGGATGAAAGGCAAATTCGACCTCATCGGAATTTGAACTCAAAATATATTGGCAACCGCATTACCGCTAAACATTTTGCCCGGCGCGTTAACAATTCTGCCAGCTTGCCCATAATAATAACAATAATAATAGCAATAGTAACAGCAACAACAACAATAATAATAATAATAATAATAATAATAATAATAATAATAATAATAATAATAATAACAATAATAATAATAATAATAATAATAATAATAGTAATAATGATAATAATAATAATAATAATGATGATGATGATGATGATGATGATCATAATGATGATGATGATGATAATAATAATAATAATAATAATAATAATAATAATAATAATAATATAATAATAATAACAGCAACAACGATGAAACACGTCTACGACGATGATGATGGTGATGATGATGATGAGGAGGAGGAGGAAGATGCGGTGGAGGAGGAAGATAAGCTGCAAGGCCACACATTTTACATCGATCAAACCAGATCGATCGCACAACACGTCAGAAAGTTTATTTTATCGACCCCCCTCAGGGAATTGAACCTAGAATGTAAATGGGAACATCTACACACCGCAAGGTCTTCTGACATCCATCACCTTTAGAAGAAAACGAGGTGACACTTTACATGTTTGCTTTTGTATCAATGTGTATATTTTGTTTCTGTTTGTTTAAATGTTTGTCCTCGTCTGCTTCAATGTAGTGGCTGTCTATTCCATGTAAAAGTCACTCTGTGGGTGACTGCCAGGGCAAACATATTATGGTGTGCGTGATTCTGTGATGAGTTCTCGTATTTGTGCTTGGATATGTTTGTGTGTGTTTATCTGTATGTGCGTGTGCGTATGCATGCGTGTGTCGCGTCGTCGGTCTCTGCGTCTCAAGTATTTTTACGTAGGTGACTACAAACATCAGTTTAGCTGGGGTTTCACGACGATGTAGCTTTTTTCCCAACAAATATAGAGTTAATGAGGGGAAGAATAAAGAACAAGATTAATGTGGGGATGCAAAAGAAGAGGAAAAGGAAGAAAAAATAAGTAGAGGAGGAGAAAACGAAGTCAAATCTACAAATGGACATAGTAGATATGTGTGTGTGTGAGTGTGTATCTGTGTATATGCGTCCCTTTCTGTAGAAGAGCGTAGGCTCGAAAAGTAAAAAACTTTTTCTATTCCTGAACGTTATACTAATACATCTGTGTGTTTTGTACACCACCTGTCTTCGTCTTTTTTTTTTCGTGAACTCTCCCTATATATATATATGTCTGTATATATATGCCTATGTTTATGCGTGCATATCCGTGTGTGTATACTTAATTTTTTACTTCTGTCGTACACTTTTGAGTGCATTGAAGAGCGCCAATAATGAGATACCATTTTCAAGTGTTTTGTCACACAAATTCAATTCATTTCTTTTCTGTAATTCCGTTACTCATGGTGCATTTATATCGATTATAATCCCTTCAAAAATAAAAGTTCCTGTGGGAACTCAGGTACAGGCAAGCTTAACATGACAATGGACTGTGAATATACGTTTGCATGTCTCTATTGCACTAGTTAAGAGCTAGTCGTCGTACGTTAAAATGCTGAGATATAATAGCAGTAGGATCTAGTCTAATGTTAAACATATGTAAAAGGAAAGTGAGTGGCAAGATGAGGGTTACCGCCGTCAGAATTGATGAGGAACACGACCACACAAATACTGACCATGGTTAGTGATGGAGGTGCTGAAGATTCCTGTGATGGCTGCCGTGATTTCTACGTTAAAGAAGGCGAAAAGAACGCTGATAGTGATTATCACGAAACTGTAGATGATGTATTAAAATGAAGTTGTTGATGATGAGAAGGGGAAGAGAAGGAGAATGAAGATGCCGAACTTCTAAGTTACGGGTTTGTAAACAAGCTAACACCGGTTGTGAAGCTGTGGTGGGACGCGATCAGTCACACATGTATGTATATATATATATATATATATATATATATATATATATATATATATTATATATATATATATAAATGTGTATATATATATATATATATATATATATATATATTATATATATATATATATACATACACATTTATATATATATATATATATATATATATGTCTTTCCGTTTCCATCTACGAAATCCACTAACAAGGCTGTATTCGGCCAGAGGCCGAAGACATTTGCTCATGTTATCAGGAAGTGGGACTGAATCCGGAAACGGGTAATTGGAAAGAAAATTTCTTATCACATAGTTACGCCTGCACTGAAAAATACACGCATCCATAGATTCACTCTGTAAAGACATATACTTGATTAGAAAGCTTTTCGATCATAAATTTGTTTGATCAAAGTTCATCTGGAGTTAAACATCCGTAAAAGTTGCAATTGACACAAGAACTAATAGCCGCTGCGAAAAAGAACATCAAAAGAGGTATATGTAAGTGCAATAATAACTAAGGGTACCCTAGATAAAATAGCGAGTATAAATATTTTGTCTTGCACATTAATTATACTCTCTGAAATACTAATGCTTGAGTTATGCTGGTAAAATTAGATGCAATTATGTCGAAGGTAGCGAGCAGGCAGAATCGGTGGAACACCAGGCAACACGATAAGAGTTATTTCGTTTGTCTTTATGTTCTGAGTTCAAATTCAGCCGAGGTCGACTTTGCCGCTCATTTTTTTTTCCAGTGTCGATAAAATAAGTATTAGTCTAGCATTGGAGTGCTAATAATCGATTAGTCTCCTTCTCACCTATTTTAGGCCTTGTGTTTATATTAAAAGGGAAATTAGATATGTTAGTTAGAATATATCCGATATACACTATACTGGAATTATAGTATAGTGTATATGGGACCTTGGCGGTCCACATGAGATTTTGTAGCTGAAATTTATCTGCAATGTACTGCTGGAAAAAATTGAGAGAGTAATAAAAAAAATAATAAATGCGCCCTTTTAAAGCCTAGCCAGGCTCATGGGCCCGGTTTACTAGTCCGTCGCAGCGTTACTCATTTTTGCCAGCGGAGTGGATTGGAGCAACGTGAAATGAAGTGTTTTGCTCAATAACACAATGCGTCACCCGGTCCAGGAATCGAAACCACAATCTTACGATCATGATGCTGACGCCCTAAATACTAAGCCACGCACCTCCACACTGCTGGATATACGTCTATTACAAAATTCATAATATTGTTTGATTTAAATTTAATAGAATTTCTTTTTAAACATCCAGTGGCTGTGGGGATCAACGCGAGGAAAATGGGAACCAAGTGGGTCCATAGGCAACAAATGGTTGTAAATCACTGATCTAGGTTTAATATTGGCAGTGTTCGCTCAAGCCTTTGACTGTAACAGACCCTGGTTTGGCCATATCAACTATATTTTGTATAACAAGAACTGTGTAGTCTAATATGTTTATTTAATTGTCTGATTAGCAAGGGATTTGGTTGCATTTTCTAGCCACTCCATTTATAACCACCCTATTTTATAACAGAAATATATCTAGTTTATTGCAGATAATTTTCAGTAAGAAAATCTTGCGTGGACCGCTAAGGACCTTATGGACCCCGACTGAAAATCACTGAGTTTGATGATACAAATAAACACATCATGAACAACAACAGTAACATCAACAACAAAAACACGAAGAGAAAACGGCAAATAATACAAGAAACTTTTTAAAATCTCCAGCAAAATTGGCTGAGAGACAACGCACATATTAATGACAATGGATGTAAACTAACTACAGGGGAAGACTCGACATGGATGTTCGATTGCTCGTAGTTGAGAGCAGTTAAATCTCGCACAAAATACAAGCTGTCACCCAGAGAAAAAGATGAACAAGTTGAAAGATACAACGGTTTGGGGGTAAAATTAGAAAATAAAT
>NW_021833448.1:55000-57500 GCF_006345805.1 Octopus sinensis | reverse complement strand
CAAATCAAAAGTTTCATAGAAAGCATTTTAGCAACATGTAACTTCGTAAATAATCAGTTATAATATGATATTCGCACTGGGATGAGTTTGCAATAATTTGAATTCAGGACTTAACATGAAGAAGAAAAAGCGTAAAGCATTTTTTAAACGCTTTAATAATTCTTCCTACCTACGACTTTTAGCTGTGATGATTATAAAAGATCTGAAGTTGTCAATAATATCAACACAAATACTTTTCATTGATATATGCTATCGATTGAAGAAGTTATTTTCTGATATGTTGGGAAACATACTTCTTTCCACACAGTCGCGGCTGTGTTGAAAGAAGTATGTTTCCCAACTACGAAGTTCAGGGTTGAGTCTTACTATGTAAGGCAAATAATATCTTTTAGGTTTACTAAATTAAGGCTGACCGGGTAGTAATCAACAAGAACAAATGTAACATTTGCTAACACCATGCCTTTAAGATGGGTTTGCTTGTCGGGTATATAGCAATAGTCAGCAAACCGACTGTATTTTTGGAAATTTGGGTAGAAGTAGGATGCTAAGTTTCTTCTATTTGCAAAATATTTCATTCTCATCGACCAATTTACGAGTAGATATTGTACCAAACAGAATGTCGGACAATCCGCCTTTCACTGGTTGCAAATCAACAACAAAATGAAGAATGTTAGTAATAATACTGATTTTAAATTTTGGTCCAAGGCTAGCAATTTCGGGTGAGTTGGGTAAGTCAATTACATTGCGACAGTGCTGAAATGGTACTTATTTTATCGACTCCGGACGGATTAAAGGTAATGTCGACCTCAAAGGAATTTGAACTCAGAATGTATAGACGGAGGGTAAGCGTTTGCCTAGCTTGCTTACAATTATGCTAGTCCGTTGCCTTAAGACAATCAGTGGTGATGATGATGATGATGATGATGATATAATAATAATAATAATAATAATAATAATAATAATAATAATAATAATAATAATAATCCTTTCTTCTAGAGTCATAAGGCCTGAAAGTTTTTGGGGAGAGGGTTAGTCGAATAGCTTGACCTAGGTGCTTGACCGTTACTTAATTTATGAACCCCGAAAGAATGAAAGGCAAATTCACCATCGATGCAATTTGAACTCAGAATGTAAAGCCGAAAGAAGTGCTGCTAAGCATTTTCAACGGTGTACCAAGACAACAACAGCAACATCAACAACAACAACAATAATAATATTGTTATTTTTACTACTACTACTACTACTACTACTACTACTACTACTACTACTACTACTATTATTATTATTATATTATTATTATTATTATTATTATTATTGTTGTTGTTATTATTATTATTATTATATTATTATTATTATTATTATTATTATTATTATTATTATTATTATTATTTTCATCATCATCATTATTATTATTATTATTATTATTATTATTGAGGAGGGGGGGTTGATTACATCGATCCCAGTACTTGACTGGTACTTATTTCGAAAGAATGAAATGCAAACTCGACCTCGCCGGAATAGGAACTCGGAGCGTAAATAGGAAAGAAATGCGGCTAAGCATTGCCCGGCGTACTAAAGATTTTGCTAAGCATTTCCCGACGCGGTATAGCGATTCTGCCAGCTCGTCATCTTAACAACAAGAGCAGTAATATTAATAACAGCGATGATGATCTTGATGATGATCATGATGATGATCATGAGCTTACTATTACTACAACTAATAATAATAATAATAATAATAATAATAATAATAATAATAATAATAATAATAATTAATAATAATAATAATAATAAATAATAATAATAATATAATA
This sequence comes from Octopus sinensis, assembly GCF_006345805.1. Classification (NCBI taxonomy): domain Eukaryota; kingdom Metazoa; phylum Mollusca; class Cephalopoda; order Octopoda; family Octopodidae; genus Octopus; species Octopus sinensis. The sequence continues at coordinate 55,686 of NW_021833448.1, read as the reverse complement.
ATAATAATAATATAATAATAATAATAATAATAATGGTAATAATAATAACAACAATAACTTCGATGATGGTGGTGATGATATGTCGAAATAACAATAAGATATGGTTTTATAATAAGCCGACCTAAGCATGCCCGGTGGAAATATTTTCAACGATTTCAAGAAATGACTAAATATTTTATCTCACGCGGAGATAACTGTTATCTCGAGTGATAATTCGATAGTTTTATCAAATACCCACTAGTGATTACATTTATCTCTGTACGATGCTACCTGAATGAAACCTTACTTATGGATGTGAAGATCAACTTACACATTACGGATATATAGTTATACTTCTTCGCATCTATATGCATACACACAAACACACGCAGCAAACACGCCATATTTAAATCGTGTTTAATAACTTCTTGCGCAAACCTGCTTCGGGCGATTTAATGGAATTTTAAGAAACAAAGAAATATTTCAAAAATCGGAAATGGCATTAATATAAGAATCTACAGGGAAATATATATCAATTGTGTAGTGAATGTATTCTTTAGGCGGAGAGATAGTGAAATCGGTAGATCCCCTCACAAAATTCATAGCCGGACTCAATATTGATCTAACTTGTAGTTGGTGGATGAAATGAATAATAGGCACAGTCGTGGCTGTGTGGTAACATCAATCTGTTTTGATTCCAAACCACA
>NW_021833448.1:40000-45000 GCF_006345805.1 Octopus sinensis | reverse complement strand
ATTGTGGCTTGCTGTGTGTTAGCAGTGCGATATTTTCACTTTCAATTTTATCTCTATAGATTTTCTAATGAATTCCGAGTCAGCACAGGAGGTTACATTTCGTAAACAAATACGTTTATGTAAATAATGGTAGTATATTACGAAATATTGTGTTCTTACCAACAATTACCAACAAGTTACTGCAACGTACTAGTTGCAGTAAATTTGTTTAATCTGTAAATTTGTCTATTTAATTGTGTAACAACGCAAAACCTAGCTGTAATCAAGCAATCTGTACGTGAAAAGGTAATGTGTTGGATGAGGTACTAATGAAAGTGCAATAACTCTTGAAATATGCATCTCCGCCCATTTTACCATCCTATAATGGCCAGTACTGACTATGAATTCTAAACAACTTCTATATAGAGAAGCAAAAAATATTATGCGTTGAGTTTTTAACATTGTGCTTTATCATGAGTATTTGTTTCATTAATTTTTTTGCTTTGGGAGAAATTTTGTAGATTTTTATATGTCACACACCAATGTGTTCCATTCTGTCTTTGCTTTGAATTGTTGTAATGCCAGACATCTGATCCTTGGAAATGTAAAGAATGTAGATATAAAGATGTCGTATGCAAGTGGCTAGTATAATATTTAAAATACTAAACTTTACGCCATTTACCTTGGCAATCGAGCATCTATGTTGCTTTATACATTAGCATCGTGCTTGCTGATTCACAGGCTTGTAAATAGTAAATGTGTTTTATCTATTACTTAAAATCCGTTCTGTCTGAGTGTGTGTGTCCCCTAGGATCTCGGGCATCCTCCATCAGATTGCTCTCAAATTTGATATGTAAATATCGACGGTATCAGGGCGTGTATAAGTCAGGAAAAAATTACAAAAATCAATTCCAGGTGAGAATGCGATCTATAAAGCCGTGGGAACGTGCATTTGTACGCGCAAGTGCATCAGCTGTTGCGATCGATGCTACGCGTACGAGAGAAAAATGCACGCGCAGTTTGCGCAAGAAAAGCCGGCTTGTTTGGTGTCTCCAATTTAGGTTAAATCAGTGTTTCTCAAAGGGAAGGCCTATGGGGTGGTCGGAGAAGTTGCTTTGAGAATATTTGGTTTAAATGTTTGACAACTCAGCAAAATTTGGTTTAAATGTTTGGCAACCCCGTCTATTGGACGGAGGGGGGGGGTTTACTCGTACTATGTAATTAACGTTAATTTATCGTTCGACCTAATACATTTCTGGAGCGTATTGAAGGTCTGGGTGGGAATGCTGTATTCATCACTTAGAGAATATGCATTTATGCAAAAAGGTAACAGATTCAAGAAACATTGTGAGGTCACTTGGAATAAATTACTCAAAGCAAGAAATGTGAGATACAAAGTATTTAATCAAAAACTGTGTGTTCGATAAAAGAATAATATGTTTCGTCCAACGCTTTCGTTGGGAACCACATGTATCTTTTTGTATATAAAAGACATTATGTGACATGTTTATTTCGGTAAGTGTAGTATAGGGTGTTATTATTGCGGTGCATTTCTTCTGAGTTTTTTTTCCTATTATGCAATCAATTAGTCTGTCAGAATAGACTTTTTGACTGTAGTTTGTTTCCCCTATAGACTTCTTTATCTTCCACTTCGTCTATGGAACTAAAATAAAAATACTATTCTCATTAAGGATTTTACACGTCTCTACTCTAGAGAATCCTTTACAAATGTAGACAGTTAGTGTGCCAACGAATGTACTAAAATATATATAAAAAGAAAATAATGACATCAGTGCCGGCTACGGACACCATTTACGTTATGAGTAGATTTGAGACGTTTCATCTCTGACGAGGAAGAACAGAAGTTAACTCCCTTGATTCGTCTGTAATAGCAATTAAAAAGTGATCCAGCTGAGAGAACCGCGTCGTTTTTATCACGAGACAATTTATAGCATCAAAGAACAATGATATGAGTAATTATATACACTTGATACACACATATAAACGGGTGCTATTTCGGTAGCTTAGCGTGTATAACATTAGGAGCGCACTCTGAAACCTGCAAGTGTCTGATTGGTCATTTCAAAATAAGCCGGACTTCTTAACAATACGGAATATTTCGTTGAATCACAAATTATCTCCTTTACTTGTTTCAGTCATTTGACTGTGGCCATGCTGGAGCACCACCTTTAGTCGAGCAAATCGACCCCAGAATTGATTTTTTGTAAGCCTAGTACTTATTCTATCGGTTTCATTTGCCGAACCGCTAAGTTACGGTGACGCAAACACATCAGCATCGGTTGTCAAGCGATATTGAGGGGACAAACACAAAACACATACATACATACATACATACATACATACATACATATATGTATACTTTATTTAAAAGCAGCAGATATTCAACAAAACATATATATATATATATATATATATGACGGGTTTCTTTCAGTTTCTGTCAACCAAATCCACTCACAAGGCTTTGTTCGGCCCGTGGCTATAGTAGAAGACACTTACTCAAGGTGCCACGCAGTGGGACTGAACCCGGAACCATGTGGTTGGTAAGCAAGCTACTTTATTTCAAAAAGTTTGCCATAAAGGCATGATACAGAGTAGCTTGCGGTCTGGACAAATATGAATGGGGAAGCACTTCGTCGGTTACGACGATGAGGGTTCCGGTTGATCCGAATCAACGGAACAGCCTGCTCGTGAAATCAACGTGTAAGTGGCTGAGCACTCCACAGACACGTGCACCCTTAACGTAGTTCTCGGGGATATTCAGCGTGACACAGAGAGTGACAAGGCCGGCCCCTTGAAATACAGGTACAACAGAAACAGGAAGTAAGAGTGAGAGAAAGTTGTGGTGAAAGAGTACAGCAGGGATCACCTCCATCCCCTGCCGGAGCCTCCTGGAGTTTTTAGGTGTTTTCGCTCAATAAACACTCACAACGCCCGGTCTGGGAATCGAAACCACGATCCTATGACCGCGAGTCCGCTGCCCTAACCACTGGGCCATTGCGCCTCCTCCTGGACAAATATATTGATGAGGTGAATGATGATAAGGATGATATTAATGGGAGAAGACTAAAAAGGCCCGCCGATTTTCTGCTTCTTTAAAATATTATTCTCTTCTTCTTTCCACTGAAAGACAAAACGATGTAATGAACCTCTAACTTCAGTTTTACAATCTTTGGACTAATAGTCCATTTAACAATTGGGGCGTTAAACCTCTTAAACACAATAATAGGCAATAAACATTAAACACTATAACACTGAGGCTTTTCAACCTCTTGTCATTATACTTCCCCAACATCGCTTGTGCCCGTATACTCCACCATTCCCCACGCCTCATTCAAAACCAAGGCTGGATCCGAGGCGGCGTGGCCTGGCCACAAACGATATTCTTCGTTGAGTCCCTGCAGCCTAAACCCGACTCCCGGCAATACTCCGCTTCTCTTTCTCTTCTTCATTTATCTCTCAGCTGAGGGTGGGTGCATCTCCTCCGTGATCTGGAGATTCGCCTCCCCTCCTTCATCCACAGGATCCTTCGGTGAGCACCCATTGTTGCTCACTTTCTTCCTCTAGCGGCCCTTCCCTGAGGAGTCCTCCATCTCTTCAGCCGCCTTCGTTCCCTCTTCTACAGAGGCCTCAATTGACTGCTCCATGACTTTGCTTTGTTCCTGAGTACAGGTTTTCTTTATATGGCCAGGCTCAGGACACCGATGACACCTAGGGGGCGGGGGCGACCATCAATAATCACTCGGCTATTTTCACCCCTCTGGAGTGTCGAACAGCAATCACACCGTTGCATTCTTGACTGCCCTAGCGATATACTTATTGATTGGCAGATGTTCCACCAACTTCTGCTCAATTATCTGCTTGGAGAAGACGGCAATGGTGTCGAGAACCTTCGAATACGTTCTCAAACACAACCGTCCTCTTCTCTTGCTGTCTGAGTCACTCCTTAAGTGGGTCATTCTCCCACTCTACAATCTTATCCGTATTTTTTGCCATGTTTTAAATAAAAAATAAAAAAGTTCAAAACAAAATTGAAAAAAAGGAAAGGGGGGGATTCAAAGGAAAACAAAAGGGAATAATAATAAAACCAAACAGTTCAATAAAAAAGTCAGAATAGATAAAGAAAACAACAGTTCAAAAGAAAACACAGCAAAAAAATCTTCTGGTCATTCAGGTACTCCAAGAACTATAGTACTCCAATTAGAACCTGGACTGATCCACTTGAAATATATGTGTGAGTGTGTGTATGTGTGTGTGCGCGTGTATGTCTTTGTGTCTGTGTTTGCCCTCCTACTATCACCCACCTTGTGGCACCCACCTTGTGGCACCCACCTTGTGGCACCCACCCTGTGGCACCCACCTTGTTCGTGTTCTACATATACTTTTCTGTGACTTTTATGTATGCCTTCAGAGACTTCCAATTTTGTGTGCACATGCAATTTAGAATATCTAGCAAAGTGTTTTATTTAATAACTAGCAGTATCGCCCGGCGTTGCTCGGGTTTCTAAGGGAAATAACTATATAAGCATTTTTAGAGAGTTATAGCCAAAAAATAGCAAAAAAATGCATAAAAAATGGAAAAAAAATTATGGTAATTTTTTTTTAAATCGTTGACTCATCGTAGACATTTTTAGAGAGTTACTTCCCTTATATAATAGCGAAAAAAATGCATTAAAATGGAAAAAAAAAAGATGGTAACTTTTTTTTTAAATCGTAGACGCGCGCTAATACCCAGAAGGGCTCGATATGAACCACGACTATAAGATACCCGGTTTTGGTTAAACTGCACCGCAAAATGTGGGAGTAGTTATGAATCTAAATCGTAGGAGACAGACACACAACTTCACTTTTATATATAAATATTTTCAACATCATTTCAATACTATTTGGAAATCTTCTCAGGAATTTACCTCGCGAATAACATGGAAATGTTATTGGAAGCCTCCTTTGCATGTTCAGCCTTCGTTCTAACTATTAAAAAAAATCAAAATATGACGAAAGTC
>NW_021833448.1:20000-37500 GCF_006345805.1 Octopus sinensis | reverse complement strand
TAACCATTATAATTTATGCGTCTCGAAACAAACCGATAGAAATTTCTAAAAAATTCATTATTACAGTATTGGACAAATTTCAGTACACACGATTACCTAGAAGTAGCAGTCAAATCTATTTCGAATCACACCATGTCTCAAAGGAAGGACACTTTCCATATTGCAGCTCTAAGTACACACGATTACTTAGAAATAGCTGTCAAATCTCTTTCGGATCACACCATGTCTTAAAGGAACAATACTTTCGATATTGCAGGTTTGGGTACACACAATTACCTAGAAATAGCAGTCAAATCTATTTCGAATCACAACATGTCTTAAAGGAAGGACACTTTCGATATTGCAGCTTTGGGTACACATGATTACCTAGAAATAGCAGTCAAATCTCTTTCGAATCACACCATGTCTAAAAGGAAGGACACTTTCGATATTGCAGATTTGGGTATACACGATTACCTAGAAATAGCAGTCAAATCTATTTCAAATCACACCATGGCTCAAAGAAAGGACACTTTCGATATTGCAGCTTTGTGTACACACGAATTCCTAGAAATAGCAGTCAAATCTATTTCGAATCACACAATGTCTCAAAGGAACAACACTTTCGATATTGCAGGTTTATGTACACACGATTACCTAGAGATACCAGTCAAATCTCTTTCGAATCACACCATGTCTCAAAGGAAGGACACTTTCGATAGTGAAGCTTTGGGTACACACAATTACCTAGAAATAGCAGTCAAATCACTTTCGAATCACACCATGTCTCAAAGGAATGACACTTTCGATATTGTGGCTTTGGGTACACGCGATTACCTAGAAATAGCAGTCAAATCTCTTTTGAATCACACCATGTCTCAAAGGAAGGACACATTCGATATTGCAGCTGGGGGTACACACAATTACCTAGAAATAGCAGTCACATCTATTTCGAATCACACCATGTCTTAAAGCAAGGACAATTTCGATATTTCAGATTTGGGTACACATGAATACCTAGAAATAGCAGTCAAATCTATTTCGAATCACACCATGTCTCAAAGGAACGACACTTTCGATATTGTGGCTTTGGGTACACGCGATTACCTAGAAATAGCAGTCAAATTTCTTTCGAATCACACCATGTCTCAGAGGAAGGAAACTTTTCATATTGCAGCTCTAAGTACACACGCTTACTTAGAAATAGCAGTCAAATCTCGTTCGAATCAGACCATGTCTCAAAGGAAGGACACTTTCCATATTGCTGCTTTGGGTACGCACAATTACATAGAAATAGCAGTCACATGTATTTCGAATCACACCATGTCTTAAAGGAAGGACAATTTCGATATTGCATGTTTGGGTACACGTGATTACCTAGAAATAGCAGTCAAATCTCTTTCGAATCACACAATGTCTTAAAGGAAGGACACTTTCGACATTGCAGGTTTTCTTACACACGATTACCTAGAAATAGCAGTCAAATCTATTTCGAATCACACCATGTCCTTAAAAAAGTACAGTTTCGATATTGCAGGTTTAGGTACACACGATTACCTAGAAATAGCAGTCCAATCTCTTTCGAATCACATCATGTCTTAAACGAAGGACACTTTCGATATTGCAACATTGGGTACACACGATTACCTAAAACTAGCAGTCAGATCTCTTTCGAATCATACCAGGTCTTAGAGGAAGGACACTTTCGATATTGCAGGTTTAGGTACACACGATTACCTAGAAATAGCAGTCAAATCTCTTTCGAATCACACCATATCTCAAATGAAGGACACTTTCCATATTGCAGCTTTGGTTACACACGTTTACCTAGAAAGAGCAATCAAACTCTTTCGAATCACACCATGTCTCAAAGGAAGGACATTTTCGATATTGAAACTTTGGGTACACACGATTAACTAGAAATAGCAGTCAAATCTCTTTCGAATCACATCGTGTCACAAAGGAAGGACACTTTCGATATTGCAGCTTTTGGTACACATGAATACCTAGAAATAGCAGTCAAATCTCTTTCGAATCACACCATGTCTCAAAGGAAGGACACTTTCTCTATTGCAGCTTTGGGTACACACGATTACATAGTAATAGCAGTCAAATCTCTTTTGAATCACACCACATCTTAAAGGAATGACCCTTTGGATATTTCAGCTTTGGGTACTCACGATTACCTAGAAATAGCAGTCAAATCTCTTTCGAATCACATCATGTCTCAAAGGAAAGACACTTTTGGTGTATGTATAGGCAGATTGAATGACAGAATGACAGACAGACAATCACATGAGTAGACAGGCACAGCGATAGACAGACTGATCGATCCATCGATAGATAGATATATAGGTGTAGTGAGAGGGAAACGTGAGCGGTAGAAACCGAGTCTGTTGAGACACTTTGACCTAGACAAGCCTACACTCAAAGAATCTTGGTCATAGAGACCCATGCAATAATGTACGCCATCTCGTTCAATTAATCGTTAAATGAAACGCTTTCAGTATATTTCTGTTCGGGGCTTCTATCGTTTGAAACACATGCACACTATTACAGGCATCAACCACGTGACTCGCTAATTTCCTTCTCATTATTTCCATATTGTTGTTGTTTGCTCTTTGCGTTTAACTTCTGTCACACACACATACCTATTTCTTTACTACCCACAAGGGGCTAAACACAGAGGGGGACAAACAAGAACAGACAAACGGATTAAGTCGACATCGACCCCAGTGAGTAACTGGTACTTAATTTATCGACCCCGAAAGGATGAATGGCAAAGTCGACATCGGCGGAATTTGAACTCAGAACGTAACGGCAGACGAAATACGGCTACGCATTTCGCCCTTCGCCCTAACTGTTCTGCCAGCTCACTGCCTTTCTGTCATACACACACACACACACATATATATATATATGTGTGTGTGTGAGTGTGTGTGTGTATGTATGTGTGTGTATATGTGTGTCTATATATATATATATATATATATATATATTATATATATATATAAAGTATGTATGTATTTGTAATGCAATATAGCATTTCATATAATCATTTGGCTATCACAAACTTTTTCCTCTAGAATACTCGTGTAACAGATTACATTGTAGCCGAATACAAAGGAGTATAATGCAGAGTGTCACCCAACTGAAATCGAGGACCTCCATTTGATGAAATTATTTCATGGGAGATACATAACCCATAGGGTTACGGCTGTTCCGTAGCCTTCATCATATAAAGTTAATTTCATTGTATAATATATGTACAGTATTTTACACGCACTTTGCAAAACAAATGTATCTTTACAAATTAATGCAGATAAAGAAATCTAGCACATCATTTTTCCAAAAGACTTTGGTTACATCACTGCCTCAACTTGGAGTCTCTTTTAAATAATATACTTCCGTTCGAAATAAAGCGAAACATTGGAATATATAATCGTTCAAAGAGAGAAAAATGAACGGGGGAAACGGTAAAAATTCGCTGAACGTATACAAAAAGGAACTTGTGCTGAAAAGAAACAATAAGTAAATAAATAAATAAAGAAAGAAATAAAGAAAGAAAGAAAGGAAGAAAGAAAGAAAGAAAGAAAGAAAGAAAGAAAGAAAGAAAGAGATAGAGAAGCAGTTATGAAAATGGATTTGTAATGCTCGTAACGTCAGCTCACAGCAATTGAAATCCAGCATCCGGTTTCGATTCTCGCCCAAAAGATTTTTTTACTTCTCGGTCAGACATATAAATTACTCGGCAAACCCATTCTTTGTTTCCATTTTCATTTAGTGGACGTGAATATGTTACATTAAGAAAGGCATCAAAATACTGCCGTCCCATTTGTCTTCACATTAGGTATGATATAAAACAACGCACAAAACAATTTCGGGCAGACTTCATTCATATTTAAAGTGACATTTAATTTGATTGATGTCTTTGACCATGGGCGTGCTAATGGGACTGAATCTTGTCACATGGAACAATACAGATGGAGAGATAGGTAAGACGTTAGAACAATAACTTCTGGGAATGAGAACGTTGAACACACGTCTTTTTCCCCTCTCTTTCTCCTCCTGACTGTAACGCTCGCCATATTTCTCCGCTATGCATGTGCAAATGCGCGTGTCACGAAGTTGGACAGAGAAACACACACGCACAGAAGCGCATAAAATTAGAGGAACGTGTACTTAAGTTTCAAGTTTCATATATACAAATATATATAGTGATATATATATATATATATATATATCGATATAAAGACATGCATGTATGCACACAGACGCACGCACCCACAAATATATCCAAGCACATATGTGTATATACATGTATATGAATCTCTCTCTCTCTCTCTCTCTATATATATATATATATATATATATACATATATAAATATATATATATATAATATATATATATATATATTATATATATATATATATATATATATATTTGAATACACACGTGCGCACACACACATACACATGCATATTTAGATATATGTATGTTTATATACTTCAAGTTCATACAAAAATATACACACGCACAAAATCATATATCAGTTGGAATCCCAAATTACGAAGTTATCCTGACCTCATTCACAACACATTTGCATCTTTAACAACACACACTCTGTTAACTACCGTATACATTACAGTGCACTGCATGATAGAATCTGTAGGGCATCAAAGAAAGTACTAAACTGGATTTATTACGTATCGTTGCTGAATTAGTTGAAATGGCACTGCAGAAAATCTGCTACTCATAATTTTGGCTTTGATAATCTAACTGTGGATTTTGTACGAGATTCGACAAACCTAACTCCTATAATTGGTTTCATATTTTGGCTCAAGGCCAGAAATTTTGGGGGAGGGTGTGTTTCGATTACATTGACTCCATTCCTCAGCTGGCACATATTTTATCGGCATCGAAAGATGAAATCAAAGTCGACAATGGCGGAATTAGGTCTCAGGTCGTTAACATGGACAAAATGCCGCTAGGCATTTCGCGCTAACGATTCTGACAGCCCGTAACTCCTATTATCGCGATCGATATTTCGATAGAACTATGTTAGACATTAAGTGTGACATTGAAATGAAATTTGTGTTACAAGCAAGCAACCAAAAAGTATCACTTACTCTTATTTCTGTATTGCCCACAAGGGGCTAAACATAGAGGGGACAAACAAGAACAGAAAGTAACGGCAGACGAAATACGGTTACGCATTTCGCTCGGTGTGCAAACGTTTCTTATTTCTTTATTGCCCACATGGGGTTAAACGTAGAGGAGACAAACAAGGACAGACAAACAGACAAAGTCGATTACATTGACCCCAGTGTGTAACTGGTATTTATTTAATCGACCCCCGGCAGGATGAAAGGTAAAGTCGACCTCGGCAGAATTTGGACTCAAAACGTAAAGGCAGACGAAATTCCAGTAAAACTCACGAGGTCGCAGAGCAGAGTTTTAACCACCGATACAAAATAGTAATTGAAACTATAGTAACACAGTATTGTTTGTTCCTTCTCGAGCCACACCTACTTCCCGGTTTCCCGGTTTCCTTGGCATATAGGTTCCTCACCTGGACGGGACGCCTGTCCGTCGCAGGGGAGCTGCTAGATGCAGGAGGAAAGAGTGAGAGAAAGTTGTGGCGAAAGAGTCAGCAGACGTTTCGCCATTACCTTCTGCCGGAGCCGCGTGGAGCTTAGGTCTTTCGCTCATAAACACGCACATCGCCCGGTCTGAGATTCGAATCCGCGACCCTTCGACCGCGAGTCCGCTGCTCTAACCACTAGGCCCTGTGCCTCCACAGTAATACAGTATATATTATATAAAATTGTATACAGAGTATCAAAAAATAGCAATTGAATATAGACTCATTCGGAAGTACCTATTTGTAAATTAGTATTTATAGTAGTAGGAGCATTCCGTCGCTTACGACGACGATTGTCAAAACTGATATGATGAACGGCACAGCATGCTGTTGAAATTAACGCGCAGGTAGCTGAGCACTCCACAGACACGTGTACCCTTAACGAAGTTCTCAGGGAGTGTGATTAAGTTGGCCGTTTGAAATACAGGTACTACTTATTTTTGCCAGCTGAGTGGACTGGTGCAACCGGAAATAAAGTGCCTTGCTCAAGGACACAACGCATCGCCGAGAATTGAACTCACTACTTTACGATCGTGAGCGGAATGCCCTAACCACTAAGCTACGCGCCTTTACTTTAATTTAGTATTTCTGTGTAATAGGCGTAGGAGTGGCTGTGTGGTAAGTAGCTTGCTAACCAACCACATGATTCCGGGTTCTTTCCCACTGCGTGGCATCTTGGGCAAGTGTCTTCTACTATAGCCTCGGGCCGACCAATACCTTGTGAGTGGATTTGGTAGACGGAAACTGAAAGAAGCCTGTCGTATATATGTATATATATATATATATATGTGTGTGTGTGTGTGTGTGTGTGTGTTTGTGTGTCTGTGTTTGTCCCCCTAGCATTGCTTGACAACCGATGCTGGTGTGTTTACGTCACTTAGCGGTTCGGCAAAAAGAGACCGATAAGAATAAGTACTGGGCTTACAAAGAATAAGTCCCGGGGTCGATTTGCTCGACTAAAGGCGGTGCTCCTTAAAAGAAAAAAAAAAAGGAATATGCGTAATTTCAGACTATGATAAAATAATGAAACTCAGTGCATGATGAAAAATCGAGTCCTGCATTCGTTGTCGAAATACAACAGGAATCTCAGTATACAAGTGATTACACGAAATGTACCTCAAAGGTTTTAAACTTTGATTTTTGATTTTTTGATTTTTCCAGTTTCAGCTCATGAGCAGTGGCCATGCTGGGGCACCGCCATTTAAAAATTTTAACTAGATCATTTGTAATTTCTGGAAGAAATTTGAAATCACCACCTATGTGTTGTATTACTATTTCTCAACACCCATGCCTACTGGGCCACCAAAGCAGCAATGATCTTACTTATTTATTCAATAAATTATTTATTTTCTTTCAGTTGTGGCACAATTCGATTTTGCTTTTGGAGAATATTTCGCTTCACACTCTAAAAAAAAAAGAATAGTTTAAAGAAGATTTAAAAAATAAAGACTCTTTCAACACAAATGAAAGAAAGTTTATGGCTTGCGGCTAAGTATACTAATAACCCGGATGTTAATGGTTTCTAAACGGCATGATTTATCGACTTGTTACAGATTTACAAACTGTCAGATGCATAAAGGAGAAAGAGAAAAATGATGTTTGTTGAACTTCACACCTTTTCTTTGCAATGTTTGTTAGACGATACTGACGAAACAAATGGACAATCAAATACATACTAGAACAGAAATATGTTTACACACACACACCACACACACACACACATACACACACACACACACACACACACATACACACACATATATATACATATGTATATATAATATTTGTATATATATATAATGTATATATATATATATATATAATGTATATATATATATATAATGTATATATATATATATATAACGTATATATATATATAATGTATATATATATATATATGTATACATGTGTGTGGTGTAACGTGTTGACCTCTGTCTGTAAATAGGAATCGTTCGTGAGTGTATGTATGAATGTCTAATTCTGTCCTTGTTTCTATATACGAATATATTTACGCATGCGTATATATGGTTTATTTATTTATTTTATTTATTTATTATTATTTTTTATTTTTGGCTTTCACTTGTTTCAGATATTGGATCACGACCATGATGGAGCACTTACTTGAAGTGCTTAGTTGAACAAATCGTTCGCCCCAAATTATATATTTATGCTCTGTATATATTCTATCGGTCGTTTTTACCGAACCGTTTGGTTTACGGATGGCATAAGTAAAGTAACACCGATCGTCTAGCGGGTGGGACATACGAACTTTTAAAATAAATGTTGACAGGGACTCGAAGGTTTCTGTTATATCGCTTTGATATGATTCAATAACGAATAAGTACTCTACATGCTTATATAACGACACATCAAATGAATTCAATACACAGTCCCTCACTGTAACTGAAATTGAAATTTGTCAAATATGTGGGACGAGTCTCACTTCGAGTACTTTCAGCAAACTTACATTCTATACACTTAATTTGAGTGTTAACTTCTTGAGTTAGCCGTATACAATATCAGATACATTTATATAGACATGTATATATACTTATATTTGAGGTTATTTTCAGAGTCTTTGTGCGTCATTTTAGGCCTTCCTCGTTTGTGTGAGACCTGCGTGAGCTCGCCGTACAACAGTTTTCTGGGTACACGGTGCTCGATCATTCTTATAACATTGACAGTCTACCGTAACTGAGCCTTCAGCGACATTTACTCAATGCTTATTGAACAAACTCTGTCCAGCACTTCTTGATTTGTCACATTGTCCTGTCACCCAATGAATAGTCAAGTACAAATATTGAGATATTTATATCAATAGGTCCAAACGACAGACCAAATTAAAGGTGTCGAAGAAATGTGTTATGAGTCCAATATCTGTTTCTGGAGGCTCGGAAATCCATGATACTTTTCGTAGATGTAGTTCATCGCAATAAGCAGCCGTGATGCAAGCAATCCACATTCGATCAAGTTACAAAGGCTCTAACATTTTAGATATTAATGAAGAGAAGTTCAAAGATTTCATTTTCATTGTTAATTATTACAAGGAAGCATTTAATATTTATATTTATAATAAGGCGGTGAACTAGTAGAATGGTTAGCACGCCAGGCAAAATGTTTAGTGATATTTAGTCCGTCTCCACGTTCTGATTCCAAATTCTGCAGAGGTCAGCTTTGTGTTTTATCCTTTCAGGGTCAATAAAATAAATACCCGTTGAGCACTGCAGTTCATGTAATCGACTTAACCCCTTCCCAGATCTTTCTGTCCTTGTGCCAAAATCTGAAACCAATATTTATATTACCAATTAGCTTAGCATTTTCTTTTTCAGCGTCTAAAGTTTGGAAAGCACTGTTTACTTGAGTTGGATTTGATGTTCGAACACAAACGTGACGGGCTTTTCTTTTGCAAACTAATTTTTAACCCAACGCCCTTTTCTTTCTTGATACTCGTGTCTAACACAAACACAGTGCTTCAAATGTGAATGATAGGACGTAATCGATACATGAAACCCCAGTGTTTGAGTGAAACATCATCCTATCATTCTCAGAAGGATAAAAGAAAGATATTGATTTTGGCGTCATTTTGAAACCAGAAGTGAAGTAGCTAAAGACGCTAAACAATCTTTTCCATCCTCCATGGATTCAAACATAGTAACAGTTCATTGCGGAGGCAAAACTGGAAGGAACGATTAATTTTATTGGACTCAGTCCTTGACTTATCCCTTTATCACGGTATCGACTAAACTATCAGGTGTTGTTATATATCGCTGTTCACGATGCGTTTCGCCGTATTTTGGATTACGAATGACGCCACCTCACTGGCTCAGGCGAGCAGGAAAAATTACCCTGATCGGAAGGCTATTATTCGATTACAGCGTTATTACCCTGATTGGAAGGCTATTGTTCTATTGCAGATTGGAAGGCTATTATTCTATTACAGCTGAATGGTGGATTGAAGCAAAGTGAAATAAAGTGTTTTGCTCAAGAACACAACACGCTACTTGGTCCAGGAATCGAACCCATGAACTAGCAATTGTCAGTTCAGTATTCTGACCACTAGACCATGCGATTTTACGCTTGTCTTTTACTTTAGATAAATGTCAACGAAAGAATGAGATCTAGTGTCCAGGTCGAACAGAAAACGGTAAGACGGATAACGAAATAAAACAAACCTTTGATGAAGTCCCTCAAGAGTCTTAGGGGACACCGTCCAGTCACCTGACTAAACTAGATTGGCATTGAATCCGGATGAATGAACGTTTAATTCGACACAAGGTGGATTTGAACTCTCATTTTTTTAGCATGAAGTCATATGAAAGCACATTATCTGATATTTTACAAATTCTGCTATTTAGTGACCGTTTGAAAAGTGTCAATAATGATTTCTAGCTTCAGCACGGACATAACAATTTTGAAGACAAACAAAGATGATGGCTTCACTAGTAGCACTTAACTGTTTCGTATTTTTATCATCTCCGGATGTAGGAAAAGCAGAGGCGTCTCACGTCGGTAGCACTTGAACTTATAACTTAAACTGTGGAATCGAAGCACAATAACCCCCCCCACCACCACCACCTGCCCCTATTATCATTTCTAAACAGTCTTCCTTCCCACACCTCTCTCTCTCTCTCTCTCTCTCTCTCGCTCGTTCATTTTTGTATCTTTTCCACGCTTTCACTCTATTATGCGGAATACTAACACCAATAACAACAACAACAAAATCTTCAACAAAATTAATTACAATAATAACGAGGAAATTTTGTTGCCACTTTCCATTAGAATATTGAGTTAACTTTAATTAACAATGTCAATACACACCCACGCCTTATACATCGCAATCTATACCTCACACACACTCACACACACACACACACACACACACACACACACACACACACACATAGCCATGTACACACGTTCACGTACGTTTGAAAGATCGATGGCACAATGCCTTCATTATACTCATTACTTAAACGGCCAACACCGCCCTCAGAAACCTACCTCTCCTTCACCCTGCCCCGTCGTCTCACTGCCATTCTCCCAACTACCGTCACCCCCCACCAACCATCATATTAACGTTGCCACTACACCGCTCCGCTCTTTTTTTTGTTTTTGGAACTTTTTTGTTTTTGTTTTGTTTTTTTTTTGCTTTGTCGTCGTCGTTTGGAAATTTATGATTGTTTTTATTGTTTCTGTATCTTTTGAAGGGTGATAAGATGAAGATTTGTGCAAATATTAAAATAATAAAGCATGGAGGAGAATGAGTAGGGGAAAATCAGGAATTGAATAGACAAGAGAGAGAGAGAGAGAAAGAGAGACAGAGAAGGTGGGACGGAGAAGGAAGAGAGAGAGAAGAAGAAGAGAGGGTGTATGTATATATATGCGTCTATGTGTGTGTATGTCTGTAATAGAGGTGGAACATGAATATGAGTGACAGAAAGGGGAGGGGGTAGATGATGTAAAGAGTGAGATAAAAGGAAAGGGAGGAGAACATAGGGAGTGGGTGATATTAAGAGAGAGAACGAGAGATAAGCCACAGAGAGAGAGGGGGAGGAGAGACCGAGAGATATTGTGTCGATGAGAGAAAGAATATCAAACGAGGAGGTGGGAGAAGAAAACGAATGAGCATAAAAGACAGGTCACCGGTGGAGAGATAATTAGAGGTAGAGAGGGAAGGAGAGAGAGAGGGGGGAATGAAAAGAGAGACATGGAAAGAGAGAACGAAGAGAGAGGAGAGATTAAGAAAGATGGAATAATAAGAAGACCAACCAGAGGAAAAGAGAGAGAGAGAAATAGACCGAAACACAGAGAGAGAAAGAAAGAGAGAGATGGGAGAGAGAGAGAGAGAGAAAGTTAGAGAGAGAGATGGATTGAAAAGAGAGACATAGAAAGAGAGAACGAAGAGGGAGGAGAGATTAAGAAAGATGGAATAATAAGAAGACAAACCAGAGGAAAACAGACAGAGACCGAAACACAGAGAGAGAGAGAGAGAGAGAGAGTGAGAGAGAGTGAGAGAGAGAGAGAGAGATGAGAGATAGGGATGAGAGTAGGAGAGAGATTAGACTGGAAGAAAAAAGGAAATAAAAAAAAAAGCAGAAATAAACAAAGAAAGATAGAATTAATGAAAGAGAATTAATGACAATGAACGAGAGAATAAAAGAGAACGAGTAAGAATAACAGAGAATGAATGACAAATACAGATTGAGACACAGAGAGAATGAGTTGGAGGGATATATTGAGAGGGAAATGGCAAGAGAGTGAGAGAGAGAGAAGAAGGGTTAGTAACAATATTTGAATGACAAGCTAAAAATAAATTAATCATAAATATGAATGAAATAATAGATGAAAGAAAACCAGAAATAAAAGAATAAAAAAAATCCGATATAAAAATAGAAAAAAAAGGAAGCAAAACCATACACAAATAAATAAATAAATAAATAAATAAATAAAATTGAAAAATATAGCAAAAACAAAACACACAATAACACATCAAATACAAAAATATTAGGATATTGCTTTCTGACATTGATGGACGGAATTTTGGTACTGGAGGTCGCACTGTATTGAATCGACCCCAGTATAAAACTGGTACTGTTTAATCGATCTCAATCCACTTGAGTCATAAAAGACAACGCCATCAATATTTTTGATGACAATCCGTCGGTTGCGACGACGAGCGTTCCAGTTGATCCAATCAACGAAATTGCCTGCTCGTGAAATTAACGTGCATGTAGCTGATCACTTCGTAGGCACGTGTATCATTAACGCGTTATTTGAACTGACAAGGTAAAGAATTTCCAAAAATCCACGAACCCCTTGGTTCCGGGTTCAACCTGTACTCTTTCACCACAACTTTCTCTCGCTCTTTCTTCATACTTCTGCTACAAAGCAGAGGAACCATGATGTAACCATGGTGTGGTACACTTTCACACCCTTGTCTAGATTGCGAATCCTCTGTACCCCAGGATATTCAGCTCTCCACCTGTTAAAAGCCACCGTTTACGGAATGAGGATAACGACGTAGAGAGTGAGGTGGGGAAAAAATAGATGTCAGATACGTAGGGATATTATATTTGTAGATGCATTTTTTAGGCAGAATGGCATACATATAAGAGTGCAATACTTTATTATTAAAACCCAATAGTATTTGAAATTGGTCATTCCAATTATAGAGTTTATAGAGTTCTTGAATCAAAGGTTTTATATAAAGTGACCTAAAAATAGGGAGTATATTAGTAGGGTCAAATCGAAAACAGGAAGAGTGGAATAAAGAAAGGGAAAAGGAGAGAAAAAAGAGAGAAAAGTGAGAAATAGTTATATATATATATATATATATGTGTGTGTGTGTGTGTGTGTGTGTATGTATGTATTTATGTATGTATGTATGTCCTTCTATGTTTCCGACGAAGAGCTCCGCTCGAAACATTAGACCCTCCTTCCTTCTTTCCTTCTTTCCTGAGCGTCATAATACTATATTTGTTCCACGTCCTTCGCGTTGTTGTGTGTTTTTTGTGCTTTCTTCTTTGGATTAACTTTACACGCACACATATATATATATATATATATATATATATATATATATATATATAGATAGATAGAAAGATAGATAGATAGATAGATATACATACATACATACATACATACATACATACATACATACATACATACATACACATACACACATGTGTCTGTGTGTGTCTGTGTGTACATAATTATTAGATTTTGCATGCAACCGAATTTAAGGGAAGAGAGAAAGAACAATCAGTTAAATCATCAACGTATTATTGTTATTTTTATTATTGATACTTAAGTGGTGTGAATGGTCATGAAGACCCTTTCGATTCCCACTCCGTCATCTTATACAGAGAAAAAAATGGATTTGTTATATATTGTGGTTGTAACATGCATATTAGAACAATATATGGGTGCTAATAGGAGTGGGAAGTGTGTGCATTATATTATATGTCTGCTGGATCAGGGTGGGGAAAACCGAAAAAAAGAACAGCAGCTATAATGTCGAAATATGTCAAAAACAAAAAATTAATAAATAACCATTATTAAAAATAAACAAATTAAGAAATAAAGATTTTTATCTATTTAAGGGAGCACAAAAGAAATCAGTCGATGGATTGATAATGGAAGAGAAGCGACGAGAAGTGCGAAAAGAAAATTGATTTTAAAACAAAGAAAAAGTATGTGTGTGTGAGTGAGTGTGTGTGCGTGTCTGTGTGATATATATATATATATATATATATATATATATATATATATATATATATATATATATATATATAATAATAATAATAATAATAAGAGGCTTCCAAATAGGAAAGCGTTGTGCTAGAACACAAAAAAAGGGATAAATTCACGAAAGGAATGAAAATTAAAAACATTTACCATCTCAACTATATCCCAGACCGACGGTTTCTAACTATTTCCAGCAAAAAACATATTTGCCGAAGGCAAGTTTCTTCAGTGGGACAGCCTTAATAATCATGCTAGATCCACATGTAGATCTAACGGTTTGTAAATCCTAACTTTTATTATTATTATTATATATATATATATATATATATATATATATATATATATATATATATATATCTATATATATATATATATATACAGAGAGAGAGAGAGAGAGAGAGAGAGAGAGAGAGAGAAAGAGAGAGTATTGAAACTACAAGGGGTACTGGAATGGTAGTAGGTTGTGATAGCGAAGTTTACAGAAAATGAAAAAGATAAATTTGTGCAAAAAGATGATGAGTAAGTGTTTTTTTTCGTTTGCGACTCTTAAACGTAAATTCTGGATGAAAACTGTACCTTTCAAATATTGTTTTGAAGAGGTCCCTTAAAAATGTTATTAACTATTCTTCTTGTTACAGTTGTTGTTTTAGCATCACATTAACCTTAGCGATTCCATCTTTTGTTGCAACATCATTCCTCAAGAAATATGTTGCCTTAATGTATCACCCATTCAACAATGGTGATGTTGCTACTATTTCTAACAGCTCGAATGACTTTATACAGATAATTCGTTGTCCCATTAATTAATTTTTAGAGGAAAGTGGCGCATTTTGATCACTTCTATATCCACAAAACTTTTTTAACTACATTTTGAAATATATATTCAAAAAAGTAAAAAGAAAAATTCCTCAGCATAACCATCACCAAGTCCTTCAGATTTGAGTATTTTTCTCTTCCTTATGTGTGATAATTTTTTTATTCATTTTCACTTTATTGATCAGTGAACACATCTATTGTCACAAGCATTCCATCCATGACCCTGCCAAATTTGTCATAAATACCAAAGTCCACTATCACATAATCCTATTGACCATTCTATACAAAAGTACGATGTGACTTAAGTTAGTTTGCGCTAGTGTTTCTAGTAGTGGAGGCGACCACGTTGATGCTCTATCATAGGACAATAATAATTCATCACTATGTCAAACATATTACAGTTGATTAGCCCGAATATCTGGTTCCCTCCAATCAGCTCCAGTTCAATATAACAGTATTGATAGAAAGTTGGTCAAAAGCTTAGTAATATTTCTTCCAGTTCTGCACTCAGACAAATCAAGGAGGGACAAGCTTTGCTTTTCAGCCCTTTCAGGATCGTTAAGATATAGTGCAGATCCAAGATGTTGGGTAAGAGAAATGTCTGAGCATTGGTGATGATGATTTGTGGAATTGATTCCCATTGTTGGCACTGTGATTTCTGAGATTTAGGATTTAATCCGTTAAGTGTAAGTCCATCCTTTGGTGCAATTAGTTTCACTCTGTTGCAAGAAACCAATCCGGGACTTAAATTTGTAGAAAACTTATTCCCCTCATGGTACGATTTGTTCTTTGTTCGCTGCCACCCACTAGGTATCCTCACTGTGACGGTTACTCAAGACTCCCCTTCTTTTGGGCTTTGCTACTTGTATACAACTATTCAGGGTCTTGTTTACAGACCGTTTTTCTTTTATATCGTCAGTCCATAAACATCATTGATGGCCTTTAACTTACCTGTCAAGGTGGTACTAGACAGTGACTCATCGCTTATTGAATTTCTCCAGTGGACTTGATTTTGGACGACAGACCCCTTTGAACTTTCAGCTTTTCTAGTTTTGCAGTGATTTTTACTCCATCTTTTCTGCTTATTCTGCCCGATCAGCGAATGATTTACATCTGAAAAGGTTGTATCTGCTTTCCATAGCTGTGTACATCGTCTTTGTATCTTTTACTTTCATATTTAAAAAATTTCTTTTCACTGACGAATCGGTAAATAAAACACTACTTCACTTGAAAGCATTTAATGGATTTCATTTTATGAAGGTGTTGATGCAAGGCTGACACAGGCTGATGACGCAATCTTGTTTCTAACCGCTTATTCTCAACTTTGGGTGCATTTTCTGTGAGAGGAAACTCCCAGATTTCATGAGAAAATTTAATGGTTGCATTGAGGAAATTGAGTTTTGATTGCCGAATTGTGTATTCTCATTCATACAGTTTTTCTTACATATCAAACACATAACGTTGATTTCAAGTACACTAATGTCACATTAATATAAATCGGTTAATGCTATGCAATCCATTTTGTTGTATAAAAACCCTAATTTTTCTTGTCATATGTAAGATGGGTTAGATAATCGACATGGCGAACTTGTAATTGGAGGATCTGTAGAAAAAAAAAATAAACATCTAGAACAGAGCTTTGCATATTTCTCCATGGGATCATTTTTCATTTCTCCTGACATATTACCATGTATTTACTCATCTTCGATTCTTTCTCCATATTATGATACATGCCGTGTTACTTACTCAATCTCTCCTGTATTCAATATTTCTTCTTTCCTATTTCTATTCGGCATGGCACTTCGTTGTACGAGTATGAAATCTTTGGGCAGAAACAATTTGGTGCCGTTTATCTGACGTCATCATTAGACACTGAGTTTTTTGACATCAGATATTTCAATGTTTCTTTCGTTCTCTCTTTCTCCCTCTCTTTCTTTCCGTTTCTCTTTCTGTCTATTTGTCTGTCTCTCTGTCTCTCCTCTCTCTTTCTCTCTCTGTTTATTTGTTTAAGCATATTTCCGTTTACGCGTATAAGGAGAGGGAAAGTGTTTATGTTAATGATATTCAAATAATAAATTATCTCTTTCGCACTCTCTACCTGTACGTGTATATTTCTGCACTCATGATCGTATGGATGTATGCATGCACCGCGCATGCCTTTACGTTTGTGTATTTGCCTCAAGCGCTAAAAATTATGTGTTGAAAACAGGTCGAATATAGGATCAGGTATTCCAGATCGTTACCGTCCATAAAGCTACACCCACTTGTCTCATTCCGATTATTATAAATCTCTCACCATTACTGCCCTGAACCTTCCAGCTATTCTTTTGTCCTGCCCATGTATCCACTTCTTATTTCATCTTGTTTCCATTTACTTATAATTCATTTTATTTAAGACATCTTAAGCCAAACTGGATATTGTCTGGGAATCAACTCTGTCAGAAAAACTTGAGAGGGACGGTTTCTATGCAACAGTATCGTTAATCCTTTTATATACAGCAACAGTCTTGGCGCTTACCAAAAAACTGGTAACCAAAGCTACATAGAAAATAGAGCAGAATATTAAGAACTGTTTTACATATATCTTTGAGAACACAATCCCACCAATGTGTATGGAGATCACCCATTATAATGGAAAGGGGCCTGTGCTTAGCGGGACTTGGACGGTGAGCTAAACAAGAGATAGCAAGTGACTTATTGCTATGGATACCAAGCATGGCCGTAATCAAGCAGGTCGTCTGAACATTATATGTGTAGATCAGCTGACCTTGGGCGCTGGATGCCTTCCCGAATACCAATCTAAACTAATGCCG